>NC_053423.1:3066929-3346929 GCF_016859285.1 Xiphias gladius | reverse complement strand
TGAGGGACAGAACATTTATCCTCTCAGTGCCTGGTAAACACAACAAAGTCGTCTTCTCCACTTTGAGCATGGGTCTGCAGATGGACAAATAACATTGCCTGTCAAACGCTCCACATTAACAACAGCAGAGTCTCTGTGAGCCGGGAGAAAGACATGAAAACGACATGAAGACATTTTTTACAGTGTAAGCTGAATGGAGCCTGAGATGAGCGACCATAAAGACTGAGATCTTGATTCTTTATCTGAGGAGGTCAGCTGAGGCTTTCTGTAACAGATGTAATCCAGATGTAATTCGATTTTTACAGTTATTGGTTGTAATAGCAGTACACTCTCAGTATTTGTTGAGATTTCAGAGTGTGGCAACATCAATAAAAATATGTACAACAGGGCAGACGATCAGGCAGGACGTAAACAAGCCAGCAGGTCAGTGAATGTCTCGAAAGGAAAGCAGTAGATCTCAAGAGGGAGCAATGCACAACAGTACGTGTTTACCTCAGAGGGGGCCCCCCTCTCCCAGTTACCCTTGTTTTACCTGATTGCAGTTAAGGCTATATTTTGGCCTAGGCTGGGAGACACACTGACTGGCCTCCTATTGTGGTCACTGCCTTGGGACTCAGCTAAGGGACATGCTCAATATAGTAAAACAACTAAAATCACATACTTGATATACAATAATAACTTAAAGAATAGATTAAGCTAAAAATATAGTGATTCTGGGGCCTACCTCATTACAAGTGGATTAGGTAAAGAATGATCCAGGGACTTCCATGAACCAGCTCTTTTATGTAGCCACCACACCAAACCTTACCAGGCTCAAACAAAAGGACAAAGAGACGTGTTGTTTGCTGAAATTGTCTTTAGGAATGGAAGCACTAGTAATTAGGAGACCTGCCTACCAGTAGGCGGTGCCCACCTTATGATGGTGCCGTCAAATTCTGGGGAATTTTTCTTGCGTGGTATGCCCGAAAGCAGGATGAGACAGGGAATATTGAGGTAGGGTTGAAAACATAACCTATAGGAGCTGGAATGGCTAGCAACAGCAGCGGCCCCCAAAGTTGTCAATTATACCCTATTTTACTGTCATTAACCTCTGTCACTGTCCTTATACTCGCTGTAGCCAAAAACATCCCATCTTCTAGATTATTTCACTGTGCAGGGGTAAAACAAGAACATAAACAAACATTACTTCCTGAATGAGAGATCAGGCCCATCTTCTCACAAAACAGATGGACATTGGACAGCCTCGTGATTTCACGGGCCACAAGGCGGCTCACCCGCCCCGTTCCGCACAGAACGGGGCGTGAAGGCAAATTCTGGCCTATGTATATAAGGGCTATGTGGGGCACCACCCATCACACATAGGTAGTACAGTAGGTCAAAGGTGAACCAGGAAATGAGTCTTTAAACTGTGATAGATGCTTACAATGGACAGTCTGAGTAGTATTTTACCGAAAAAACTATAACCTTTGTCTAGCCTTTGTTCCTCTCAAGTAATCATTGTTTTACATTTAGAACTATTGATGATGAATTGATGATTACACCTAAGCCCATATATTTGCCACTGTTTTATCTTAAAGATTAAATACCAGCCGAACTTTGAAAACCACTGAAAGCTTTTGCATTTTCCTGTTTAGACCATTTCTTGAGTTGCAACTCTTTTGTTGATTAAAGATGGCTCCTGGCACCTGACATATCAACGCCTGTCCATGGCCAATTTGCAAAACTGAACATTTTATTATCACAATCATTTATCTACAGTTTTATTAATTTTATTTTCCAAATTGTAGACTTTACAATGTCATATTTTTATTGTGTTTTTTTTTTGTGTAAAAAATGAGCTAGGAGACAGATCACTTCAAGCTGTCGTTTTTTCTTGGTCCAAGAAACAGTGTCCTGGTGGTCACTGGAATCTGTATTCATTCCTACAGCTCTACTTAAGATTAAAAAACAAAAGCACAAACCATTGGAGCACTTAGAAACAAAATTTTCTTTCCTTTCACACCGCACAAAACATCATTATCCAAGACATGAGGTCTGGAGTGGGTTTTTCTTAAAACACAGCGAGCTTCGATCTGTTGATGTGGGTCAACTCATCTGCAATTTCCCGGTCTTGTCTCTGCCACTGTGGATCCGCGGCGCCGAGCACTAACAGAGCGAGTGGGTGTGGGAGACTAATTGAGTGTCAAGGTTATGTGAATAAAGCCAATCTGGTAATCGTCTGGCTCAGCAGCAAATGGGAGTGATAAGGAACACCGAGTTGATACGGTGTCAGAAAGAGGAGTTTCCCAGCCCTCTGCTGCCATCACTCTTTCCTTTCTGTGGCTGTCTGGAGAGGAGGGCACAGATAACATCTTCAGGAAGAGGAATGCGCACTCAGCCCTTAGTGCTGATAACAACATCATCTTTTGCCACTGAATGGGCTGCGGAGGGGAGGGTGGGCTGCTAGTTACTTGAGGCCCATGGCAAATTGTTCAATATTTTAGGTGCTCCGTACAGCTGGAGGAACAGCCTGAAGCCTAGTGCAGGCAAATGACCCCAACTACTTTGTATATGCTTTATCTACAGCTTTCTCTATATCTATATCTGAAGTGTATTATTCTGTAGTTTTGCATAAGCTGCTGATTTTGTAAAACACCTCTGTAAGGTTTTTGTAAGGATTTGGTGAGCTTAGCACTCTTAAATTATTTATGCCATTAGTATGCTCATTCCAAGCATCCCATATATATATATATATATGTGTGTGTGTGTGTGTGTGTGTGTGTGTGTATACATACATACATATGTGAGAGGTTCTCCTTATATTTCTTCAACCTTAATTCATGTGAATGTGATGGAGGAAATATTAGGAGCCACCTCTCGGTGTAACCCAGTACAGTTCAACGGCGCCACAAACCACAGTATCCGAAAAGACCATTAAAATCGATCAGTACCTCTTTCAAGCAGATTCCGTAAAAACTGAACATTGTGATCCTCGTGAAGGGAGGATTTATTGCAGGCCTGTTGTATTACACTGCATTAGTTTTATCAAGGTGTACCTGATAAATGGTCAAGTCAGTGTTAAGAATTTGTGGTCCAGTATTTTCTGATCAAGTATCTGACAAACAGGGTCTATTATTATTATTATTATTATTATTATTATTATTATTATTATTATTATTATTATTATTATTATCATCATCACAGCAGGGACATGAAAATTAGATGATGATGATTCAATGATTGAATAAAATGTAACTATTAATGAGATAACAAGCCGATTTGTAAGGGGCACTGCACCGGTCTAGTCTAACTATAAATGGAGGAATCATTGTCTGTATTTCGTTCGGTGTCCAATGTGGCCTCTTTTTTTGTTTGTTTGTTTGTTTTGGATGAGCCAGAAAGCTTCCCACATCGCTGTTCGAGCTGCCGGTAGCTCGGCATGGAAGAAGGGGGGGGGGCTTTCTAGGCCGCCACCCGGGAACCGCCGGAGCAGCCAGCCCCAGGTTTGCCGTTTTTCAAACCTCGTCTCTGATGTGGGGGTGTGCTTTTCTTTCCGTGCTTTATTTGCACCACTTGAAAAGGAGCCTGTGCGGAACAGGGAAAGGATGACGGGAACGGGCTTGACCGTTCCGCTGAATTCTGTGACTTTCCTCTGTCCCATCTCGCCTGGTGTGGAGGCCTGTGGCGGTACAGATGTGCCCAGTGACACACACGACTAATCTGTTGGGGAGAAACATGTTATTTAATCGCTAATTCGGGCTAATGTGGCCTGAATGTCACAATTAAAACGCTCGGAATTCTTATCATGCTATAATAATGAAGCAACGAGGGACTACTCAGTAACTACTCAGTTACATCTTTCCCTCTACTTTGGGGCGCGCTAAAACGTCAGGTGGGTTGGGGGGGGTCAGTCTGTCGATTCCCAGAAAGCTCTTAGGATTCATCCCCATAGCATGTCCCCTCCTGCTCCCTAGCAACGTTATCTACCTCGTAGTCCGAGCCATCGGGGTCACTATGGGGAAGTAGTTGGCAACGACCGGTCAACCACCGGCCCGTTCCAGAATCCTTCCTCTCTCGCTCCCTCAGTAACTGCACAGTACTTTGCGGGTGTCTTCACAGCTGGAAGAGGTGATTATAGGTCAGCGGAGGACGTCTTCCGCCTCACGTTACTGTAAGTAATGGACAGTCGGCGTGTGCTTGAAAGTCCGTACAGGTACGAAAACTAACAGTTGTTCCGAAACTCCCCTTTGCCCGCTGCTGTAGCGAGGAGCCCCTCTCTGGTTAAAGGTGGATCCGGTCAAAGCTTGGACCCGGCTCTCCGGTCCTGCTGAGGAAAGAGGCCGAGGGGACTTTCCCCGAAAGCGAAGCTCGCGATCAGCTCAAACGGCTAAACTCGGCGCGCCGTGCCAGTATAAGTCGCGGCTCGACTCCGCCCGAGGCATTGCGGTGAAGACATTCCACGGGGTTACTTCCGTGGGATGTCAAGTCGAACAGCCGATGCACTACTCGTCCCTCTCAACAGAATTTCTGCAAGTTTCGATTCCACTGAAATGTAGTGCTGCCCTGTCGGATCAGTGTGATGCCCGCACTCCAAGAACTCCGCTCTTGTCCGTGAAGTGGGGCTCTCAGAACTCCCCGGAGTTCGAACGGAACTCGCCTCGCTGAAGCCGGCGGGGGGGGGGCGTGAAGGGCGCCGCATGGGTACGCGCCACCCAAACGCTCGTGTCATGTGGTTAAGCGTGTCGGCTCGACGAGCGCTCCCCTCGCGCTGGGTTAGACCCCGTGTTGCCATGTTGCGGTAGCGCCGCCCGCCGAAGATAATAGAGCGCTCCGTCTGCGAGCCGCGGCTGCGCGTGGTCGGCTCGGGTGCCCCGTGCCAAAAGGACTTCACCTCACCTCCCCAGGAGGGAAACAGCGCCGGCTGCTCTCCCTCTCTGCTCGGCTGCGTTCAGGCAAAGGTCCAGCCGCTGGGGGCGAGGGGCATAAACTGAGGATTTGACATAAAGATGCCAGGACCAGCTGCGGGATGTGGGTAAGTTGAGTCTAAATGAGCCCGATTCAGGTCTCCTCGTGCAGTGGGCGACCCTCTGCGGCTAGTAAACCCGCACTGATGTGTGTGAAAGGAAAAGCGGCCGAAAAGTTGTGGGACACGGAGTCTTGCTGCAGCTCGTCAGAGCTGCAATGTGAAGTGGGTCAGGGAGGGACGCGCGGCTGCTCTCGTCCAGGCTCCTCGCGGGTTTGTTTTGGTGCCTCTGGAAAGTGGCCGCGCTTTGGACCGAGGACCCACAGACGGCCAGCTCGACCTCTGGGACTCGGGTTTTCGTTTCATCAGGTGGCGATGTTTTTTTTGGCGGGGGATGTCACCGAGAGTGAATGTGGTGCGTTGGCGGAGACGGTTCGGATGATGGTGAGGGTGATGATGATGATGACGGGAATGGTGGTAATGACTGGGATGACGCTTACCTGTTGCAGCTCACAACTAACCGGTGTACGTTTCTCCAGTGGTGTGTGTGTGTGTGTGTGTGTGGGGGGGGGGGGCATTTGGGACACTTGCCATTTTGCATATGCACCTCTTTAAATCTTCCATACATTTCATTTTCTCAAGTGCAGGTTTTAGTGTTACATTTTAATAACGAGTGATTAATGCCCGAGAAAAGGAGATACAGTAGTGCTGGATGATCAATAGGAATGGCCATCCCAAACACTTTTGGGTATTTTGGGAGTACTCAAACGAAACAGTGATGTAGCCGGATCCACAAATAGAGAGAATGATTAAAAAACAAGACGCTATTGTTTGAAGTTTTCCTCTGAACCCCCCCCCCCATAGTACCTGAGAGCCAGTGAGAGGCTCCTCTGCGCCCGCAGGGGTTTGGCAGCGCCTCTTCTCCTGAAAGCTCATTTCCCATGCTTTTCATGCCTGCAGTTTAAACCCCTTTGATGTTTTCTTGCGCTGAACCCTGTGCATTGAAGCCGCTCTTGAGTATGTTAATGTTCTCTGATTGACTTATGAATCTTTTAATTAACCCACTTGTATGCGCACTGCAGCATTGTCCTCTGTGAAATGCCATCGGGGAGAATCGGAGCCGTGACAGAATGACATCCTGTCATTGGGAATTTCAAAGCCAATGGCAGTTTGTGCCTAAATGATCGCTGGTTCTGATATTGTCTGCAACTTATATCTGTGACAAACTCCTCGCCCCGGATGAAAAGTAGCGCTTTATACACTGGTGGATCTGGTGATTAAGACTTCAGCTACACTATGCAATATTAATGACTTTGGAAGATATCAAAGGATGAACCTCAGAGATGCAGTAGCCTGAAGTAAGCCTACATTAATAATATGCTTAATTCCATCAGCGATTCAAGTGTTTCTTCAGCGCTTTCATGTTGAGCCTTGTGCCCAAATCAAAGCTTTTAAATCTTCCATACATTTCATTTTCTCAGAATTTACATTACCCAGATTTGGACCCCGTTTTCCAGGTTTTTCCCTCTCTCTTTTTTAACGCTCAGTATCCACACATTTGTGCACACAAAAAGATTGTCCCCTTATGTATGTCATCATAGATTTTTCAAATGTGATTTTAATCATGGATAACTCAGACTTGCACTACTGCAAACTGTGTGTATGTATATTAGTCAGGTGATTGCCACTAGCAGTCAGCAGGTGGCAAAATGCTCTCAGGGATAAGAGGAGATCCATCACAGCGCTCCGTAGCATTCTGAAGGGAGGCTCACTGTGGTCAGCGATGCTCAGCTGAGTTTCAAAGGCATTGCTGTTGCCTATCTGTCTCATCCCGTTTAAATCCCCGGAGAATGAAACTTGGGCCTCTTTAAAAAGCAGATTCAGCCTTGCTGCCAGAGAGTTTGGGCTGTTGAATTCGTGGGGCGTGCCACATATCAGAGGGCAAATTAGGGTTGATGCTCTATCTTGATGGCTGCTAATACGTTCAAGCGGCAAGGCACGCACCTGACCCAGGGTCACTGGGGTTCTGTGTGTGTCTGTTGGTTGCCTGTAATTTGATTAAGTACAAATCTGGGAAAACAAGGTGAGCTCAACTTTTAACATGGACAAAAAGTCCTAAAAAAACTCAGTACACAAGGACATTTGGAATATCTACGCTTCCTTGGCAGCTGACCAGACTTCATTTGCTCAACCATTTGATGCAATCGAAAGCCCCAGAACAAGCAAATAAATGTACCTTCAGTGGAAGATGTTTTCTAAATTGCTGTTTCCAAGGGAATGCTGAAATTACAAATTTGGCTGGGAAATTGCACCACTAAAGTACAATATCAACTAGGGCAGGTCCTGCATTATTACCCAAACTCGTGGCCCTGTTTTGTAGAGCGGCCCTGTGTGTTAAATTCTAGTTTTAAGATATTTCTTCTATTTTATATCATGGTGACATGGGCATATTCCTAAATAAAGTTGTGTTTTTATAGTAATATCAGATAAGATTTATTTATTTCCAAGAGAGGTAAATTCACATGTTACAGCCACACAATTACTTCATGTATTTGATGTAATTACAAATGATCTAAAAATAGGATAAATGTATCATTCAGTCCCCTGCACATGTAGTGTCAGTTCAGCTCAGCTGCAGAGCAGCCACCCCACACCATGTATATGTGCATGGCTCATGTGTTACCTGAAAACTCCTGTTTGAATGTCCTTGTTTATCATCTGGGATGTGAAACATCAGATTTCCACGCAATCAGAGAAAGTAAAAGTTGGCGTCTGGGTCATCGCTTGGTAATGAAATCCTGCTGCAGTGCGGAGCGTCTCTCACAGCAGGGCTGTCAGCCGGACACCGGAGCTGACAGTCTCACTGCCCTGCCTTATGCTGTTTAGCATTGTGCTACCCTCCGTTTCAATCACCCGTACTTCCATCAAAGGGAGTTTTGTGGGTCGGTCATTTTAAAACAGGACTCGGTTTACAAAGTTTACATCCTACCACACTGTTGCTCCTGGATTGCACTGCGTGCTGTGAGAGCAAAAAGTTCAGTGAGTCAACTCACAAAATGTAAGTCGATTCAGGGTCTTCTCGACTGATGCATCAGCTCATCAACTTTTAGGGGACAGCCCTACTTAAATCACATGACTTTGATTGGAGAGACTTGAGTCATGAATCTGGTGATTTTAGACCTAATGGGGACCAATTCTCATTCCCAGGTTGTCAACTACGGATGCTTTGTCAAACCTGCTATTGGCTCCGATGTTAACCTAACAGCAGCAATATTGGAAGCTTTGAGCTTTGACATTTCCACCAGAGAGCAGAGGCATGACACGGATTTTCTGCCCAGATAAGGTATTCAGAGGGAGGACTGGCGTTCCAGAAGTATTCACTTCCCATTGTAAATTCCATGTTTAAAGTTTCTTTTAATGATATCATCAATATTCCTCAACAGAAAAACACAGGAGTCTCTTTGATCATTTAGCTATATGGTAGATTTATGTGATGGACATCAGTTTTAATCATTTCAGTTTCGTTTCTGAGGAATTGTGTTTTTTAGTTTTTTCGAGAGTGGAAGGCTCTGGATAGTAACAATACGTCACCAACGTTAACATGGCAATGAACGCCAAGACCTTTTTTTTTTCGATAGATTTAAAGTTGTGTTCATCCCTGTGCCTATTGAATTTTGATACTTGAATGTATTTACATTTAATTAACACTGACAAATGCAGTTATCATGATTTTATTAACTTTAAGTAAATCATTTTCAACTGTTTTCAACTGAACAATTCTAAAATTGGCCTATCTATGAGACTACAGGAGGCTTAACAAAGTGTCAGTATCTGACAACCTGGGAACAGCAAGATGAGCTAATCCAACTTTGACGTTAAACACCAATGACTTGAGACTTAACTTTGACTTTAACTTTTTGACTTGGAATGACTTCATAGCCTCCTTAACAAAAAGATGTGCAGCCAATCAGCTCTTAATTTTCCGGACACGGAAAAATGCTGTTGTTGTATTGATTCAATATTTAGAATCAATACAACAGCAGCAAATCACTTTGGCTGGTCTGGAGGGAAAGGCTTCCAGTACAGACTAGCAGGCAGTGAAATTTACAATACCTATGATAATCACATTCTGTTCCGAATACTCTACTTTGGTTGACAAAAAATGGACAGCAACATGTAAAACATTCAGGTATAACAAGTAATTGCGGTTGTGTCAAAGGAATAACACACCATAACATAATGACTTGGGTGTAACTCTAAACATAAGGTTTAGTACCTTGACCTGGGTTGGATCTTGTTGCTCCAGGCTTTGGATTTGATTCTGGACTTCACAGCCCTGAGTCAGAGTTACTCCACAATGACTTCGTCATACCTCTTACAGCAAGTCTGAAAAACTGTCCAAAATGTTCAAATTCGTTATTTCCTTTAGAATTTCCGATTGTCTGAATGTAAAAGCATTTAAAAAAAATATCTAGACCACAATCAGACGTTAAAATTCTCCACTGAAACCCAGACCAATAAAACTCTTTTCATTGAGAGAGAGATTTACGGTCTGTTTTTCAGACCAATGAAAAGAATTTCATTTTCATTTTTTTTTCTATTTTTCTTTTTTTTTTCTTCTTTTAAAAAAGAATTTCTTTTTTAAGAAAATACACATAATAATATGTATTGCATTTCACTGTATTTCTTTGTTTGATGTATTATTTTTTCTGTGCACGTGTGCCAACTGTTCATGCAACCTCTTGCAGTTTCTCCGGTTGGTTTTTTATTTTTCCAACTTTTTAGCTCTCTTCTCTTGTCAAACTTCTTGAAATGTTTATTAACTTATTCAAGCTGTGCCTCTTGTGCACCAGAGAGAGAGATTTCTGGTCTGTTTTTTCACTGTGAAATGACTTCTTCAGCTACTTTTTTGAATGCGGTTCTTTAGCAACGCTATCATTGCACAGCATCTTCACTGTTTATACCGGGGACCAGCCGATCGCACTGAAGCCGGCCGGCATGGTGACCAGAAAAACAGACACCCTCGTAGAAATCAGGAGCAGGACACACAGAGGATGCAGAGGAGGAACGAAGAGACAGGGGGAGAGAGAGCTGGGTCCAGAGAACAGAGACTGATTGTGAGAAGTGTGTCTCCCATCTATCATCATGGTCAACGTGAGATCGCTGGACAACAAGATGGACGAGCCAGCGGCCCTAGTATGGAATACGAGGGACCTCTGTGAGTGTAGTGTTATGTACTTCACAGAGACATGGCTATAGGAAGATACTCTGGATCCCATCGCTACCATCGACAGCTATCAGACGGTTCAAGCGTACAGGACGCAATGTTTCTGAAGCCCAGTCATGTGAACTGGTAGCCGTGGGGCTACGTCCATACCACATTCCCAGGAGTTATCACACACCATGTTGGTTGTTGTTTACATTGACCCCTCAGTTAACCTGTCAACTGCATGTGACGACATCCACTCTGTTGCTGCGAGACTCCACACTTCATGATCTCCGGAGACTTCAACTGGACAAGACTCTCCTCACTCTCACTCAGTTTGTGGTTTGCACATCCGGAGGAGACGAGACCCAGGAACTGCTGTAAGCTCATGTTAAGAGGCCTGGAGATTCTACTTAGCATAATATTTTTTTGCATTTATACATTTTCCTATTCAGTTACTGTGTATTTACTACTTATTGTGACTATTTGTAGTCGTTTTTACTTATTGCTTCCTATTGCAGTTATAACAAAGCAATTTCCCTTTGGTGCTCATTAAAGTTATTCTGATTCTGATTCTGATGAATTTAGGTATTTTAAATCCACAGTGGAGGGTGATATACCTCTTAAATGACAGACCTTGAATGTGTCGGTGCCTTAAAATTATGAATTAATAATAGAAAAATTAATAATTGAACCACATCAGAGACTTGTTTATGTGCAATGTGTAGCAATGTAACCTTCATTATATTAACATTGGATCACATGACTGACTAATATTTACAGTAATATTTGATAAGAAAAAACTCCTCCTTACTTCATATATAAGTAAACCAGTCTCTCTCCTCCTGTCACTTCTGCATTTCTGCCCTCTGTCTGCTGACGCAGCTATGTTAGTTCCCGGGATGTGCACTGAGGCTAACTGTGTGTGAGAACGTGACAGCACCAGCCTGCCCCACTCGCTCCTTAATAAACATCTTCGAGTGCTTAACATCTCCAGATGAAGACGAGGTGCAGTGGTGTCAGGAAGCCAAATTTTACGTCAGACAGAGATTGACTACAATTGCTTCTAATGATGAATACATGGTGGATACTGTTATCTGTTCGTGTAGAGAGGAAGGATTTAGAGACATTTCCACTCCCTGCATACCAGGATAGAAACCCTGGCGATGTCTGTGCCTTGCTCTGGAAATGGAACCTCAAACTGTGGCAGTGTTGGCAGAACCATGTTAGTCATCTACAGCCTGTCCGGCAGTAGACTTGTTGAATGTGTTTTTCTTCTTAAACCGTGAGTCAAAAATTGTAAGCAACTAATTTTGCTTGTTCTATTACTGCTAAAAAGTAACCTTTTCAACCTTAAAAGAGTTAAGTGCTCTCAGTGCTAGGTGCAAGGAAGAGGTCTATGACCTCTTCAGGTCATGATGATTGAAGTGTGAGTTTTCCAAGAAAGATAATGTGGTTGTCAGTGAACATAAAACCCCTAGTGGCTTGCTCTAAGTAATGGAACCAGTTGTTGCCAGCTATATTCAGTGGAAAGTAGCTAAAGCCTGCTCGAAGTTGCTAGATGTTGCTAGATGATGTCACAGGCTAATTTTCATATATTATTGATGTCAAAACGTAACTACTACTATACTATATTTACATATATATCCAAAATTTAAAAAATTTAATTAAAAAAATGGTAGTCAAAATACACATAACTGACTCTAACAAACTATCATTAGCTATTAACAATTATTTTTCAAGCTGCCATCATCCCATCAATATGCATCTAAATCTACTTCTAGTTTCAAAAATTAGAAAATTGGCATATTACTATGCAACATTTGCTAACAATTAGCACAGAACATAAAGTACAGTTGAAGATGATGGGAAAATAATCCGTTTTGCAGGTATTTGGTTATAAACCAAAGTATTAGACAAATTAAACTTTGACCTGATGATGGGGCTAGATGAAAAGTCAAGATGATCCCCAAAGTCATTACAATTCGTCTAGCGTGAGCATGGATATCTGTATCAAATTTCATACAAAGTCATGGGATAGTTATAATAGTAGCACCACAAATGGCAACTTCAAGATTGCTCTAGAGGAATAGTGATTGGGTCAGCAGAATGCACCATTTGGGAACTATGAATGTCTCGACAAAATTTCGTTGCAAACCATCTAATAGTTGTTAAGATATTTCAGACTGGACAACTGGTGGACCAGTGCCCCGAAATTGTCATCCCAAGAGCCACACCGCTAGTTTGGCTAAAAGACCAGATGAATCGGGTTAAAGACCAGACTAGTAATTGTCTTCGACTTAATTTACAAAATAACCCTTACTCATCTAGCAAAAACATTCCCATTGCCATTATTCTTTCCCACTACCGCCATTAGCTTAGATTCTTCGTAGAATGATGCTAACTTGTTTTGCCGTGGAATTGTTATAGTCAGTGGATAGAACCTACTCAAAACTATGTCTATGTCCCATTTCGGCTGGAAGTAGCATTTGATGGTCTTGCCATTGAAGGACTTAAACCTTCAGGGTAGAACCTGCATGGTATTCAAAAGATGAAGTTTCATTAAAGCATGATTTCCAGTTTCAACCCTGAACTTCACAATTAAACAATGACTGGGGCTCACCAGATTTTGGAATACTGAGGGCAACGAAGGACACACAGGTTCCGTTCTGACAAAAGACGGCTGCAATTCAGGGTGAATTTGTAAGAGCTTTAAGAATCGGACCCATGTTACAGTCTGTGGGCTGTGTTCCAATATCCAGTTCCATTTTGCTTTTGGATTTTTTAAGCTCTGATGTTAAAAAATCTCTTATTGAACCTTTTAGTGTTCTGTGTTCTTTTATATTTATAAAGAAAAATGTCCAAATCATCCCATTACTGTTAGCCATCTTCAAAATTTTTAGCTGGCGAGTTGTTGAAATGACAAATGTCACCAGCAGCACATTATATCAGCTATTGATAATTAACTTTAGCAAGCAACAAGTTTTCAAGTCTTACATTTCATATAAATTGCAGCCTATTTCATTTTCAGGTTGTGGCTCCTGGTTGTGAGTGTAATTTGGACTGCTGCTAAAAAACAGGGTGTTACTGCCCTCTCAGCCAACAAAAGGTGATTACAGAAATAAATTAAATCTTGTCCACCTTGGTGCAGAAGTGTACCTGAGACTGTATGGCCCAGTCTATAGAGTCAAACTCCCAACACTGGCAGGTATATTGCCTTGCTTTACAAGATATGCTACACAGTGCGCAAATTTGCACTGCACATTACTGAGTCAGCGCAGAGATGAAACAATGTCGGCTATACCGTACAATCCATCCATGCACAATCAATGCTCTCATACAGGGAAATTTAGCCCTTAATAAGGATATCACAAATAGCAGCTATTGCACTGTTTAACCAACTATCATATTATCTACTACAAGTGATAACATAATTAAACACATATGGCAAGGGAAAGCAGTAAACGAGTAAGATGAACCATGTAATGTGGAGAGTCAGGGAGTAGAGGGGTAAGAAAAAGAGAAGACAAGATTATAGAGCAGCCTTTGATGCTGATTCTGGCTATGGGAATCCTAGTGTGCCTTCAGGGGAAAGCTCCTCTCACACAACATCAATAATGAATGAAAGATATCTTGTTCAGTGGAAGACTGAACATAACTGGCATACTGATTCGTTACCGTGAACCTTATGTAAAAATTGCATCAGGGATGTTATGTATGCTTCGTTAGCCAGATAAGGAGCTGTCACTGATAACGATAAAAGAAGAATGGGTGGGGTGTACAAACAATAACCCAGTGAAAGAAAAAGATAGGACTGTGCATCTGATTTTTACAGAATTTGAATGGTTTCTTAAGTGATGAGGTGGTGATCCACTTGCCATGGCTTAGAATCCAACAGTGTCCAGAGAATATTTGAGGTTTATGTCTATAGAAAGTTCTTTCATAGGTGTTTGATACAGTACTTAAATTGGGATTAAAAGGTATCAGTACTGTAAACTGGAACCCTCTTAGGCATAAGTGCAGCATTTGGGGGCATAAGTCGATAGTGTACAAAGTACTTCTTCATAATACAAAATATTAATAGTTATACATGAGCACAAATTATTTGCCAGGCTTTGCGGACTGGATTTTGAAGACTCCTGAGAGTTTTTCTGTACGCTGCTCCACCGTGATTAAGTATATTTTGCTAAACCACGTGTCAGAACAGAGTCAGTCACCGTTGCAACCAAATTATTTTTCACAAAAGATTACACCACCACCAGCCTGGACTGCTGACACAAGGAAGGTTGGTTCTATAGATTCTTGCTGTTGATGCCAAATTCTCTACCGTCTGCCTCAGCAGAAATCCAGATTCATTACACCAGACTACGTTTTTCCAGTCTTCAACTGTCCAGTTTTGGTGTGCATGTGCCCACTGTAACCTCAGATTTCTGTTCTTGGCTAACAGGAGTGGAACCCGACGCGGTCTTCTGCTGTTGTAGCCCATCTGCCTCAAGGTTGGATGTGTTGGGCATTCTCAGACGCTTTTGGCTCAAAACAGTTGTAAAGAGTGGTTATCTGAGTTACCGTAGCTTTTCTGTCGGCCTGTCTTTTCAACAAGGTGTTTCTGTCCACAGAACTGCTGCTCACTGGATTTCTTTTGTTTTGCCTCTGAGCCACAAAGCTCCATTGTCATCCAAAAAATATTAAAAACTAATCAGTGGGCCACATGTTCATTTATTACCATGAACACACACACAGTGTAGTTTATTTTGACTCAATCTCACATAAACTGTCCTGTTGTCCCATATTCATTAGAGCACCACCACGCTGATTAATCCACTGCAGAAAAGAGTTCCCAACATTTGCACTATTTTTTACTTGATTAATGTTTTCTAAAAACTACAATGGCAAGTTGTTTTACTGAGAAATTACTGAGCCTTTTTTTAGAAAAAAAAATGAGACTATATATTTGTGAGAGTTTTTTTTTGCATCTTCACTAGGAACCAATGTTCTCGGGTTGAGTGTCACGGACAGTGTATGGAAGTGGGGAAGTTTTGAGAGACAGGTTAGCACATTATTGGTTTGGGTCTTCTCATTTGCTTACATAAAAAACAGCCTTATCCTTTAATATTTAATTGAGACTTTATTCAACTGTAACATCGTACTTTGTGAGTCTTAATCATTTCCATTATAAGTCATGGTTTAGTTTTCTCGAGTGGCTACTCTAGGAAAACAAATGACAATGAACGATTGCTGATTCACTCAGTATGAACATTTTGCAACTTTGCAGGTGTTGCATATAGATGTATATAGATTAAAAGCCTGCCCTTATAATACTGGTAGAAAATGAGGCTGATTTACTTCTTCTGAATTCTTACTACTGAGAATGTGGTGGGAAAGAAAGCATTGATTTGGAGAAAGATCAAGATGGCATAATATAACATTTTCTGAAATATACACACACAACTTCAGAGACAGGGATAAGCACTGATCTGATGGCATATACGATCAATGAAATGCATGGCTGTAAACTTCTTACCTGCCTCTAAGCACTCATCGAGTACCAAGACGCATGCTTCAATATTTTGCCTTTTTCTTTTTACTTTTTAGTTGCCAGACTTAAAGCCCAAGACTTGCACCTTGCACTAGTCATCTTCCCGAACGCCTCTTACTTTCTCTGCAATATTTTCATCGCTCTCCATCATCTTTGACATCCACAGCAGCACAGACACTGTAAAGCCACCCACAGACAAACAGTACACTGTCAAGCTGCATCACTGTGCATCTCCATGACACTTGTCTTTACAGCTTTAACAGCATGCAGCACAAGGGCTTATCGATTCTTCAAGCTGTTTATCCTGCGGGAGGAACATGGTGTTTTTAATGAATTAATCAAATGTTCAGTTCCGTTACAAAACAGTCCATGAAATGATTATTATACAGTCTGCTGTATCTAAGAGAGGAGGCCGAGCCGAAGATAATTCAGTGTGATGGTGTTGTTCAGTGAGGTTGCTACTCTTCCCTCCTTACAACTATCTTAAGAGGGAGGAGAACTGGGATTTCTCTGCGGCAGAAGTTATTTGAAGGGCATGTTACTCTGCGTTAAATACTGTTTTAATTTGCAATGCAAATGACTCCCATTCTCATTTGAATAATCCTCTTGGTTACCTAATACTTTGGCATCATCATGCTCTGTAATGTGTCTGCGGCAGGCTTGCTGCTGTGGTAAACCACTCGTACTCTTTGTCAGTTCCTGCTTGCTCGGTGCAGCCTGAGCTCAAAGGTCAAACAGTGTTTACGCAAACACGGTGTTTGTTTTACACCCTCTCATTGCTTAGCGTGGCTGGGGATCCCCAGTTCAGGGCAGGTCACAAAATGATAAACATTGTTGGACTGATACAAGATTTTGGAAGTTGACCTAGAGACTCTTTTGGACTGAAGCCAATAATCAATTTAATGTTAAATTCTATATTAGATATATAATCAAGCAAACTACATCATATGTAGGTGCACTGGCTGAACAATGTCATGCGGGGCACAAGTACGAACTGCAACCCTAGGCCTTTTCTGTAGAAAGGCACTCTGCAGTCTATGTATACAATCTATCACTTTCAATTAGACAACTACCTGTAGTTTAGCCTTGTTAGATTTAATCAGAAACAAAAACACAAAACTTGCCCAATTAAACAGAAAAACCAACATTAAATAAAAAAAAGCTGCAACATGCATAAATCAAGTAGCTCAACATTCCTTAAACAATCAGCCACACATCTGTTTATACAGATGTACTGTATAAGCAGTTTAGATACCACCAGGTTGACATTCTCTTTAGAGACTGACTAAATTAACCATGTTGTGCTCACCTGTCTCAACAGCATTCTGTGGGTTTGTGTGCTATGAAGCCCATCATAATACATAAAATTCACAATGCCTTGAGAAGCTTATGTAAACAGTTCACTTAGGTTCTTTGTTGCCCTCTGCCCTCCTAAAATAGTTTTTTTCATCATTTTGAGCTGAGAACAGTGTTGCCAGGTATATGATAACTGTTGTATTTGTACAACAATTTACCCCTATGTATGATCAATAATTCAGTTAATTATGATATGTCAGAGTTTCATATTCTCTTCCAATCAGCCATGTACCATTTTCTTAGCGGTAATGTTACAAAGTTGATTAGGAACCAGCCTGATTATTCAATAGGACACTAAACTGACTCTGGATCTGCCATTAATGATCCAATCCCATCTCTGCTGATCCAGTCAAACAGTGACTGGCATCACTCACGACCTCTTATTAGCTCTCTTTCTGTGTTTCATAAGTTGTTTATTGTCAAATCATTGTTTGGTTATGCTCAAGTCTTTTTTTTTTACAAACAACATTTTCCTGTAAAGTGCTCCACAGCACTTCACAGGATTTTGAATGTCCAGTAGTTTCCCTTGATATTCAATAATTCTGGAGTCTTTGTATGAGTATTTGGTTTTCGGCATTTGGCAGTGCTGGCTGAGACTGAGTATTCAGCAGTTGCAAGTGTCACAGGGATTGTCAATTTTTGGGTAAATTCGGGTTACTTTGTGTTCTTGCCAAATGGTGCATCAAAATAGCGATTAAGTTAATGTAGATACTCTTTTTACCCTAAGATGAGGTATGCTAACCCTGCAGTTATCGTAAACTTTATTATATTGTTGTTATAAAGTTCGCCCCCCACTCTCCACACACCCTGTATGTTTAGTCAGAATGCAAACCCAATTTTCACCTGAACAGCCAATGCACCAACTAGGGCTGTAGTCAACTGAAGAAAATGCTGGTCGACTGAAACCGAACCTACTCTTCAATCAATCGATTGGCCACAGGGGAAAAAAAAACTGCATGTTATCTTTATATTAACTAAATCCTGGATGTTAAATAAGTTAGACCTTGTAGAAAATAATGGATTAATCCTGGAAGACTTTTGATTTAGTGCTTTTCTCCTTATAAAAGTAACAGCGGTGACTGTACCACCAATGAGAATTTGGTCAGATGAGAGTATATCAACCAAAAAATCGACCAGCCGACCACGAGACTACAACCCTAGTACCAACTATACAGACTCTAGTTATCAGCTAGCATGTATGCACTGAATGTTTGTATTGTGTTCTTGACTGAACACCCCAGGAACTGTAGGTTTTTCCTGTTATTTCCTGCAGTCTCTTTTCACTTTTATCTTGTCTCTTTATGTTTATATAGTAGATTAATAAAACTTTTGAACAAGAGCAAATTGTTTGGCCCAGTTGAAACATTTTCAAGTGGTGCAAGTTCATTTTCACCTCAATTTGCATTATGTATAGTGAATGCATGTCTGTTCACACCCATTTTCACAGTGACTTGGTAAGCAGTCACACTGTGTAAAATTTTCTTTTTGTTCGGTTCACACCTTCAGAGCCAGAGAACAATAAACAGAGACTTTTCCCTCCTGTCCTTGTTGCCTCTGCATGGAAGAGTACAGGTGGATTCTCCTCTTCCTCTGCAGCAAAGTTGCTGTCAAACTTTCTGAAATGTGGATTTATATTTGACATAAGGGTTGAGAAGTATATTGCAGTAGTTCTAATGGTGACTGTAACGTGAGAAAAACACCCATTTTCTCTCAGTCCTTTGCCTTTTTTTCCCCTCATCTCCCTCTTCTGTTTCCTTCATCCCTCACTTCTTGAATGCCTTTATTCCCTTCCCTTCTGGGCTTTTTTGAAATTGATTAAAGCAACAACACTGGAAAATGGTGTTCAAATACACTCCCCACACAAAAGTGAGACTTAGGTTCCTTTTAATATGCAGAAGGTAGGTGGCCATACTGAAGTACACTGAAGTAAGTCTAGTTAACAACAGATGAACACACTCATGCTACTTACACTCTGTTGTCATGTTCTTTTTCTGCAGAGAGCTGAGGCATGTCACTAATTATGTCTAAGTCAAAATCAATTCCTCAGTTCCTTTGATCTGATGGAAAAAATGGATACTATGTTAAAATGCCAAGTCTCAGCTTTAATTTGAGAAGGTTTACAGACACACATGAAGTCAAACAAAATCATCACATTTAATATTCTGTGGAAAATCTAGTCTGGTCTTCACCAAGTGGAAAGCTGCTCAGTTGGACTGAGATCAAGCCATCGACTAGGCCAATCAAAGATATTTCACCTCTTCACCCTAAAAAGCTCTGTGGTTGCTTTGGCCGGACGTTTTGGATCAGCAGCAGATTCAGCCAAATGCATCATTAAGTTCTGATGCGTTTGGCTGAATCTGAGCACACAGAAGGCTCCTTTAAACCTCTGCATTCATCCTGTCGTTTCCGTCAGCAGTGAAATCATCAACCAGTTTCTTCTTGTGTTTTTGTGAACTGCAACCTGGACTTTCTGTTTTTCAGGTTTACAAGGGATTTACATCTTGTGGTGACTCCTCTGGGGTTACGGTCATGAAGTTTTCTCTTGATCGTTGATAAGGAAACATGTCCGCCTACATCTTGGCGAGCATTCCTAACATGCAAATGATTTTCAAGTCAACCACAAGACTTGTGCTCCTCATTCTACCAGGTCATTTGCCATTTGCCAGTTTCACTGTGTGCACCTGCTTTTGTAGAATGTACCCAACTGTTGATTTTGACAAACCAACTACGTTTGATATTGCTCGGATAGATTTTTTTTGCTTTTTTTCAGCCTCATTATTATCTTGTATGGTCACCTCTTAGCACTTCACATTGACTGACAACTCCACCTGAATCTAAATGGCAACTCACAGCTCTCAATCATCTCTGAACCATGTGTGAGCCAAGTGTCCAATTACTTTTGAACCCTTGCAATATGGGCATTATGTGTTAAAGGCAATATCTCCCCCACAATTCTTTCTATATTGATGTAAACCTACTTAAATTACAGCTGAGACTTGGCACTTTCATGTGGTATCCAATATTTTATTTCAAATTGAATGTGCTGAAGCTCAGCTCACTGAACCTGAAGGACAAAAAAAAAAAACGTGTAACTGTCCAAATACTTACGGACTGGACTGTAACTGAAAATTTTGGTATATATATATTTTTTTTTCCAGATATGTTGGTATCTTTGTCTTGTACATGGGTTGCAACTCTCCCTGGTCTTTCATTCAAGGACACTTGAAAGTCTGAAGTTGAATAGTTGTCTACAGAAAAGCCTTGATAAGCTGCATTCTTGGAAAGTCGGAAGGCAAATATAAGGCAAACTCACTGTCATGAAAAAGATTGTGAACACACTTTGCCTTTACAGCGCCAATTCTCTATGGTACACTTGCGCATAGTTTTTCAAGGCACTTGGCAGGTAGGTTGTTCCAGGCATCTTGGAGAATTTGACACAGTTCTGCTGTGGATTTAGGCTGTGTCAGTGTCTTCTCTCTCTTCATGAAATCCCAGACTGATGCCATGATGTTGAAATCAGGGCTTTGGGGGGGACCATCTGTTGCAGGACTCTTTTTTCTTGTTGTTGCTGAAGTAACTCTTAATGACTTTGTCTGTATGCAGATGAAAAGTAATTGTATAACTAAAGCCTCTATAGGCTTCTTCCTATGGTGAAGATGATTGTCTGTACCAAATGTCACGGCAATCCATCCAGTAGTTGTTGTGATATTTCACTGTGGACCAAAGTGGTGGACTGACCAACCAACATTTCAATTTGTATAGCAATGCTGCTAGCATGGCTAAAAATGCAGTTGTAAGCTACATGAAAGGAAACTATTACAGACAAATATTATCATTAGCCAGTGCTTAACATGATTTACATTATTTTGGTTTGTAATTTCCAGCTGATAATATTTGCAGCTGCAGCTTGCGGCTGTGTGTGTTGTACAGTATGCAGTGTGTTTCTGTGTTTACTGCTGGTGAGTGATGATTCACCTCTCACTGAACCTTCAGAGTTGATGGTTGCCAAAGTGGCTTTTGGCAAATTCACTGCCACACTCTGCCAAGTGTTTGTACCCGTCCACTGTGTCTGGCGAGTGGGGTGTCCCTGGCATCTCGCCGCCCTCCTCCCCTCCGCTTCTCAAAGACGACAATGATAAGAAGGGGGGGGGGTTGTGAAAATCCTATTCAGATTCTCAGCTTGTGAAGCCTGAGCCATTCAATATGTTCCTGAAAATCCTCCTCAATGAAGATGAGCAGAGGGAGCACTATATCAACAAGCACCGCCCTGGTATTTAACTGTCACTCAGGGTAATTTATGCCACATATGCGCAGCATTCCAGAGATTATTTTGGGGAATTTAGTAGGGGGTGGTTCAAAGCAAGGACATGACTCTGTGCTCCACCCTGTCCTCTGCAAGCCGCTCTTTTCTGCTCACCTTCCCTCTCTCTTGTTGTCTGGACACAGTGGGCCAGGCCATGCCCCTGTCAGTTAGTTAAGCTTGTGTAGCTTCAGCATCCTCTCTGACAGTTGGCATAGAACAGTCTGACTGTGTGAAAACCAACTGAATTAATTCTCCTTGTTTCAATTACTATTTGTGGTTTTAGAGGGAGTTATGTGTCGGAAGTATTTCTTAGTGAACAACGGCCAGGTGCAGCTCATATTGTCAGGTTTATTAACATTGTGCCTGTACAGGAACCAAAACCAAAAACGTGTGGTAACATTGTTTATGTCGATCAAAGACTGTATCTTGAAACACATGCGACCACCTGACACTTTACAAAAGCACTGTGCTCATGGATAAACTGTTGCTCACCTAGAAATTCTTCCAATACATAACTCCCCCTGAGACCACAAATTGGCATTTTTACATTTCAGGTCATGTACAGGTTATACAAAATAGATACAGTGTATTAATTAGTGAGCTTTAGAGTTTTTTTTTTTTTTTTTTTTTAAATTTAAAACAAAGCCACGTAAGCTGTGCCCCCCTGCTTCTAGTTTTTTTTATGATAAGCTAGGCTAAACACGTCCTGACTCCAGCAATATTGCTATTGACTCTATTGCTATAGCCTGCTTGAAAAATTGCTCAAAGTAGCTAAATATGCTAATTGGCATGTGCTGATGTCATTATGCAATGATTAGCAAATTCATAAATGATTAAAAGTTCAACAGATTGAAAACAAGGTTTGAAACACGCATCATTTACATGTTTCCTTGCTAGCAGTCTTTTTCTTTCCTACCTCTTTTATTTTGGACAGAGCCAGGCTAGCTGTTTCCCGCTTCTTCCAGTTTATATGTTAAGCTAGGCTAAGCACATCCTAAATCTAACTACTGTTAAAATCTATTTCCAGTGGAAATAGCAAAAGCAATAGCCTGCGTGAAAAATCACGAGGAATTGCTAGATGATGTCACGTGCCAATTTGCATATGTACGATGTTATTATGCTGGGTTTCGCATATCCATAAAAAATGTGAAGATTGAAAGATTGAAAACATTTTCAACCAAAGGAAGTCTAATTAAGCTTAATCGACTAACTAGAGAGAAGCTCTAAGGTCAGCCGAACAATCTTTTTTAAAAGTTACTAAAGAGGTCTTAGAAGTCACTAAATTTGGATAGAAAAGGTCACTGTGTACCAAGGAGGAATATTTTGGCACCGATATACTGTAGGTTTGTGCTTAATCATTCCACATGAGCACTGTTATCCTTTTTTTTATTGCCAAATCAAATTTAGTTTGATATTCAGTAGTGGGGAAAGCAAAGAGTGAACTGGAATTTAAATTAGGCGTGGTCATCTCAGTCACTGCAAATAGGCATTTCTGGCCCAGGGGAAGACATTCCTGACATTCCTGCTAATTTTTAGAATAAACAGAGGAAGGAGAGGACTCCTCTGTCTGACTTTTGTCATGTGTGAGTGTGTTGAGCTCTCAGTGCTGCTCTGTAACCACCGTTATTCTCCCAGATTAGAATTAGCGGTTGATGTTAGACATGTGATCTGTAAACATGACAAATAACTCTTTTTTAGTTTAAATTCTCAAATGTTTAAATCATAAGCCTGATGCAGTTACTGTGAAATCCTGGTTACCATCATAGAGATGATTACTTGCTCCATAACCCAGAAGCACATTGGAGCAGACATCAAAAAACATGAAACAAATCTGGAAATAATCACCAGTAATGGTTGTTGATGGTAATGATTACAGTTTAGTGAATTGGAGGACAATGTTGCCACATGGGACGTTTTTTGAGCTTTACCCTTGGATATGCAAGTGCCTTCATTCTAATCTATATATGGTCATGCTGTTCAGACATGCAATGCTCTGATGGTGCTTTCTACTGCTCAGCTAAGCAGTACATTTTTAAAGTCAGTCCCATATACATGCTGGACTGTTGTCTGTACTCTGGTTCAGGTTTTATCAGGTTACCTGCCTACCTGAACCTTTGATTGAGCCCCTCTCTGTTTTCATGAATGAACCAGTTAACATAATATTCCCTCAGTCCCTGACTGAGAAGTTGTGTCTTTTAGCTAATACAGAGGAGAGAATCATAATAGCATATGAGCATATGAGTTTTCTATTCTTTCATGCTAAAAGCCTAATCAAGATGTTATGGGACCAGCATATTTTGTTGATGTCATATTACAATTCATAATAGCAACTGACTGAATGCCACTTAACCTTATTTGTATAGATGATTAAATTCAGCTTTTATTCACGTATACGGTTAGGATAGGCAGTGGCTCAGGTAACCCGTGTGAGCTGTAGGTAACAGTACTAACCTAGTCCTGATCCAGGACCATTGTAGCACAGCATGTATCACAATCCGAGACAGAAGCCAAACATTTCAATCACTTAAGCAATTTCATTACATGTGTGCTGAAAACATGAATGTTGGCCAGCAGTAAGATAAATGAGTCTACTGTTTTAATCAGTAGTATTCTTGCAATATAGCATCCGGCCAGCTAATGGCAGCCCTGAGCACGCTGCTGAGGAGCAGCACTTCAGTCGGCAAGCGCCATCTTTGATGACTGGCGGTAGATTTCAATGGAGTAGATCCTGGGGGAGGTGAAGTCTGTTTCACCACTGACATGTGTTTCCCCTTACCTTAAACCAGGCCCTAACCTTCACACTAACCTTATCCAATCATGTCTTATGATGTTTAACCTGGCCCCAACCTGACCCTAACCCTAACCAGTTATCTCCACCTATTCTTGAGCGTTAGAATCTAATGTTTGCCCATCTTTGATGATGCTTGGTCTGTATTGACATTCTTGGATGTTACCTTTCTTTGTTGATGTAAATCGTGTTTGTAGTAGGGTTTTGTGAATTTGTATTTTTAACATTTGTCCTGAAACAATTTTATAGAATGTCTGAGTAATTGAAATGCTTTGGTTACTTTAGTTGTCCAGGGCTGTGACATGTAGTATTGCAGTCCTGAATCAGAGCTAGCACGTAACGTTTTTAGATGTGAGACTTTTGCACTGATTATAATTGTTTTTGGGTTTCTTTGGGGTTTTTTTGGTATTTTGCATTCATTTGAAAGTCAAAGTTTAGATAGAGACAGAACACATGAGGAGGGGAGGGTATGTAATGCAACAAAGGTCTCTGGACAGAAATCAAACCACTTCAGTTCTTTCGTATGTGCCTGAACCATTAGGCTACCAGGGCCCCCCCTTGATTAATACATTTAAGTCAAAAAATTTAATCATTTTTTCATTAAAATTAAGTAATGCATCATATAATTTGCTAACATTTACAATTTTTTTCAAGTATCAGTTAACCTTTGACACTTTCCTATCTTGCCACCAAAACAATGACCACACCAGGACACTTTTCTAGGTTGTGATCTTAGTTTATTTCCAGGAATAGAGACACATTGGAAACATGCACAAAATTAACCTCCCTGTTCACTGGATGATTTTTATTTGTTAATTAATTATTTTAGTAGCAGCAGGATGAGCCAATAAATATACACATGTATAGACATGAAATGGTGATGATGAAAAGCAAAAACTTGAACTGAAGCAGAGTTAAAGTAGCTTGGTTAAAGTTGTTTTCCTTCAGTGTATCGGAATCTGTGAGAAGAATTTATTTAGCTACATTTGACAGTGTTTAACAGTGTGATGACCTGTAGTGTGTACTAAGACTAAATTCAAGTGAGCTGTTAGCAGTCAAAAAGAATCTGAAAGTACCCAATGAAAACAAAGCCATATACTGATTCAGGTTGCCCTGTGTGGGCCCCTCCCTGGTGAACCTGCACAATACTACTGTGGTGGATGTAAATTAATACCTTTTAACCAACTTTGTACCAATTTTACCAGGAAATGTATCCAGGAGATCAGGTAGTACCTGCTACATGTGAAGGCACAGTAATTAAATTTGCCATTTAAACAAGAGCTTTATGTAATGTAATTATCGAAAAAACATGAACTTTTCAACCGAACAGACATCTATTCACCTGAAAATCGTGTGAGCAAAATACCTACATGCAAATTGGCTACCTTCAAGAGAGTTTCATGTCCAACCTACCTGATTCTGGCATACATAAACATTAAAACCAGTTACTGGTTTCAGCGTTGTGGCTGAGTGGTGTAATTGTCCATTCAAAGGGGTCCCAAGCACAGCAAAATTTGATCAGAACTAAGGATAAAAAACGTTGATCCTAAATGTGGTCAACCTGAGCAGACAGTAACACTAAAGAGAACACCAACGTCAGCTGCATGATCCTGTATCTATTAACTAGCAGCCGGGTTTGAAAAGAGCAGTAAGATCATAGTAATGTCCTAAGAACACATTTAAAGTCATTGAAACTAATTCCAAGAACAAGTTGTTAATATACCTCAGAGATTAATCTATAAGCTTGTATGCATTGATCCAAACCAGTTTATAGGCCGTCTTTATTCACATAAAGGCAGCCGTCATATCTTGTGTGTTCCACCTGTAATTTTTATTCACTAGTAAAATGCCTCAACACAATTGTTCCCTTTTAATCCCAAATTTCAAAGCACTTGCTCCTGTTCAACACTTCAGTAGGCACCATGATTCCATCTCTTCACATTTCATCTATCTCACGTCAGGGCTGATGGAATCCATCACCTCTTCTGAGGCCTCTGACCTAGTCTAGGTAGTCCAGTCACGTCATGCAGGCCCTAAGAGCTGTCTTAAACACTGCACAGATCATCTGGTCTCAGCTGCTTTGATCTCACGGAGACAGTACTGACTTCTCACAGGCAAAATCCATACTAAAGCTTTTGGACTTCACAATGCCGAACCAATCTAGCAAATGATGCCCGGATATGAGGAGCCTTTCAAATGGTGGTTTGATTTCCACCTCTTTAGTGAGATGGAGTCCTCTGAGGCATCGAAAGAAAGAAAGAAAGAAAAAAGAGAGTATCACTGGGCGGCCAACAGCATACAAATGGCTACTTTCATATTTGGCCCTGGAGGAATGTGTTACTCATGTGCACCAAAGGCACAATGATCTGCTGTGTGCTGTAGAGAGGAGCTTTTGACAACAGACACTAGCTTGCCGTGGGGGAAATAAGATATGATGTGACTAATGATTAGGTAAAATGTTATTGTTCCCTGTGAGGAACTGAGGTTGTTTTAATTGTGTTGTAATAGGATACAACAGTGGGAAAAAAGAAGATAAATAACAGTAGACAAGAGAGCATATGTAACCATTTATATGAAAAGGAAATATGTGGATTACAGTATTATATTTGGAATATATTTGGAAAATAACAGTAGAAGAAAAACAGAAGAAGACAGATACATTAACTTACAAGAAATTCATCATGTAATAATCATGACATGATGTTTGACATATACAAGATCTGTACAACATCAGATTTTAATCAGAAATGTATAAATCCTCTGTACAGCAGTACACTAATTCAGTCACATGCTGATCAAAGAGAGGTTGAAACAAGTGCAAGGACCAAAAATGAGTACTTTTATTAAGTACATGCAAAACACAGTCTTTGCTCTTTCAGTAACTGCAAAAAGGCTGAATAAGTTGTTTAAAAAAAGTGGCCCTAGAGTTGGGCTTTGTTGTGGGTCAATCCCTGTTATAAGGACATGCTGCAATGTTTATCCTATAAAAAATGCTAGCATGTAGATTCAAATTGCTTGATTTTTATGAACACTTTTGCGATGCTGAAAGAAAAGGATGTACTCACAGCTGGAAAAAGAGTGAAAAATTGTGGCCAGTGGTACAACAGTTAAGCCAATACTTAATAAAAAAAATAAAATAAAGGGTAACCATAGCGTTTTCTTTTTCAAAAAAATCCAGTGAGTCATAATGAAATAAGTCGTCTTCATATTGTTATTTTTTTTTATCTGTGCGGTCAGTTATGAAGCTAGAAAGTTCTCCAAATAGTGATCAGTTTACTCAATTCAATTCAAGTCAGTTTTACTTATATAGCACCAAATCATAACCGAACTTATCTTAGGGCACTTTTCATATAGAGCAGGTCTAGACCGTACTCTTTCTCATAATATTTGCAGAGACCCAACATTCCCCAGTGAGCAAGCACTTGGCGACAGCAGCAGAGAAAAACTCCCTTTAACAGGTAGAAACTTCAAGCAGAACCCGGCTCTGGGTGGGTGGCCATCTGCCTCGACCGATTGGGTTTAGAGAGAGGTGGAGGTGGGGGGGCTGCATTACAATGCAGGATCCACATTAAGATGTATAATAATAATAAGACTAATAATGATGATAATAATAATGATAAGACCGATAGTAAGACCCAACATTCACACATGAGCAAGCACTTGGTGACAGTGGCAAGGAAAAACTCCCTTTTAACAGGTAGAAGCCTTGAGCAGAACCCGGCTCATGGTGGTCATGCAAAGCAGCGTGGCTCCCGGTAGTATCGGGGCTGGGAACCCTATTGTAATCGCTCATTTTTAAAATTAATCAATTAATTAATTAATCAATTTATTGTTCTTCCATTGGTAAAAATCGGTACTGCAGCACACACCGTAAGAGTTATGTAAATGACATTTTCAGAGGAGGTATAGAATGATGCACATGTCAGACGCCAAAAATAACACATCCATCAGCAGGTGGCACTAGAATCAAGGTAAGCGTGTTGTGGCCAGTAACTCCCATAGAGTACATCGCACATTCAAAAACCTTACATTCACGTGTTTCCTGATCTTTTTTCACAAAATTGCAAAATTGTTGTGGGTCCAATTTGCACGGAACTTTGCACATAGAATCTATGGACTCTCATGATAAAAAGTTCATATAAGAATTCTGATAATCCAAAAATGCTTAAGTTATGGGGGAACAACTTCCTATAGGTGCAGTCAAAACAGGAGGTGTTGCATGTCTTGGCAACAATCCCTACTATTAACATGAAACTCTGATCAGTAGGTTCCCATGGTCCACTGAAGCTCTGTGCAAAATTTGGAAAGACTTGTATTCATACAAAGGAAGTGATGATATATCTTTACATGTCTGTCCGATTAACACAAAACTTGGGCCAGTAGTTGCCATGCCACACTGAGGTTGTGTGCAAAATTTGGTGCATATTGGCCACTAGAGAAATATGCAAAACCAGTTTTTTCAAACTCATTTTAGGTTGTTCAATCCAATCAGTCCAATCTGCATAAATTGTTAAATGTAGCATCTAAGGACACTCATGATTGTCGGATTACTTAACCCAAACCTTGGGGTAAGTCGCGACCGGTTCGCTTGACGCCAAGTCCAGGGTTAATGCCAGGCTAGTTTAACTATGCTTTCTGGAATAACCCTGAGAAACTAGAATGTTTTCCAATCTCTGTGCTGCTTTTAACCTGCTGCAGATCGCACCTGCCAGTTGCGATTTGCTTTGGGCTGCTTGGATCCTGTTAATAACTTTCCTGCAGGTCTAGTTATAATTATTCTTATATTTAGTCTCATTATTACTATAACTAATATTACTATTATATTTTGTCTTACTATTGGTCTTATCATTATTATTATCATCATTATTAGTCTTAATATTATTATACATCTTAATGTGGATCCTGCATTGTAATGCAGCCCCCCCACCTCCTCGCCTTCTCTCTAAACCCAATCAGTCGAGGCAGATGGCCACCCACCCAGAGCCGGGTTCTGCTTGAAGTTTCTACCTGTTAAAGGGAGTTTTTCTCTGCTGCTGTCGCCAAGTGCTTGCTCACTGGGGAATGTTGGGTCTCTGCAAATATTATTAGAAAGAGTAAAGTCTAGACCTGCTCTATATGAAAAGTGCCCTAAGATAAGTTCTGTTATGATTTGGCGCTATATAAATAAAATTGAATTGAACTAGCTTGAATTGAAATTGAATTTAAGATATGATGGTGCCTGAGCCTTTTGGGCTCTGTAGGTGAGGAAGGCGATTTTAAATTCTATTCTGGGTTTTACAGGGAGCCAATGCAGTGATGCTAACACTGGAGAAGTGTGAGAAATGTGTGAAGAAAGCTCCTATAAAGTTCTAATACAGTTACTTACTATGTGATTAACTGATTCAGTAGTACAATTGGCAGAAGTGTCACAGAGCATATTTGACTGACATCAATCCCATAATCATCACTGCCTCATTGTACAAAATGGTAGAGCGATATATTCCGTTTCATTTAGTGTTATTTTAAGTGTCTCATCTCTGGATAAATCCAGATGCAATTTAAAACACATTTATTTACTTTTATACATATGAGAATCTGCGCTAGCAGGACCACAAATTTGATTGCTTCAGACTTGTCTTTAATGGGTTACATGCAAATCAGGCTATACCAAGTCCAGCCCAGAGAGTGCCGGTAATGCATGACAAAGAATAACGTCTACAGTTTTATTGCACCAATAATAGTTTAGCTAGTATAATTGTTTACAATTATTCATAGACTAACACAAACTTGTATGATCACACACTCAGTGAGCAGTGTATTAGGAACACCTGTACACCTGCTTATTCATGCATTTTACCAGCCAATCATGTAGTAGCAATGGAATGCATAAAAAACATGCTGATACAGGTCAGGAGCTTCAGTTAATGTTCATATTAACATCAGAATTGGGAAAAGATGTGATTCACTGACCTTGACCCTGCATGATTATTGGTACCAGATGGGCTGGTTTGAGTATTTGTGAAACTGTTCTCGTGGGATTTTCACACACAACAGTCTCTAGAGTTTACTCAGAATGGTGACAAAAACAAAAAACATCCAGTGAGCGGCAGTTCTGTTGACGGAAAAACCTTGTTGCCGAAAGGTCAGAGGACAACTTTACAACTGTGCTGAGCAGAAAAGCATCTCAGAATGAACAACACGTTGAGCCTTGAGGTGGATGGGCTACAACAGCAGAAGACCACATCAGGTTCCACTCCTGTTAGCCAAGAACAGAGATCAGAGGCTGCAGTGGGCACAGGCTCTCCAAAACAGTTGAAGACTGGAAAAAGCATGAGAATGCGACATGTTACAAAGCAAAAGTCGTCTCAAACTGGTTTCATGAACATCACAATGAGTTCATTGAACTTTAGTGAGTCACCAGATCTGAATCCAATAGAACACTTTTGCGATGTCGTAGAGCAGGAGATTGTCAGCATGAATTTGCAGCAGCCAAATCTGCAGAAATTATGTGATGCAATCATGTCAGCATCGAGCAGAATCTCGAAGGAATGTTTCCAGTATCTTGTGGAATTCATGCCACGAAGAACTGAGGCTGTTTTGAGAGCACACTGTGGGTCTACATCAAGAGAGACTGGGAAAGGTGAGAAAACAGGGGCTGCAGGACAAGTGGAAGTTGGAGCCAGGTAATTTAACAGGTGGGGAAACTTCAGGGTATCTGGTGGACAGGTAGAGAACAGCAGGTATGCAAAGGTCCATATAAACTGGGGTAGGACTGAGGGAGGAATTATGACTGGATGTGTGTGGTGTATTGTATATAGTAGTATGAACTGTAGGCGAGTAAGCTCTTTTGACCTTGCTGCTGTTTGATTTTCACTACTCAAACTGTGCCAGACAAATTTAATGTGGTACATTGATCAAGTTGGGATTGAAATAAACCTCCCTCTCCCACCCTCATCACTCTAAAGCATTCTTTCATACTCACACACACATATACACACGAACAAACAAAAATGCTGATTAATCGCATGTTGCAGCAGATGATAGATGGTGACCTCTGTTTCGCCTTTGCTGTTGTCATTGTGAAGGGAGGCATGACGGCTACCAGGGATCACTATGAATGATGGACAAAGGAACACAAACCAATGATCTTTTTCCCATCCAGCCCAAAGCCTCTGAGTCTGAATAATTCAATTTGTATCCACCAAAGCTGCATTTGTCATAGCTGGTATGTGCTCTCAGGCTCTTTACCCAGCAAGCTTTGCTCTGCACACTTTGATTCACCAATTCTGTGCTGGTTTGAAGAGATCAGCCTGCACACAAAGAAGCTAGGCTGATGGTATTTCAGTTTTTGATCAAAAATGTGATGTTATCCATTCGGTCAGTTGAAGGCAAAACAGTATACAGGGACAGATTAATAGTGATATTTTTAAAATGAAACAAATCATATCATGATGGAGACAATTTTTAGCTTCTATCTCACAGCAGTTATACATTTAAATGCAGCTGTCTCTCAGAATTAAATGATAATCACAGTTTATTACTACCTGGGTCTAGAAAGCTGAGCATGAAGGTTCATCATTGAATTTGGAAGTAGCAGGTTGACAAAAATTCTTAGCACAATATCCAATTATTATACATTTTGTAAACCATCTCCATTATAACTGAGCAGTGGACCTTGTGCTAACAAGTTTTTGTCTTGAGTCTTATTTAGAAGTTTTGGTAATCAGGGCCACCTAGGCAGGCAGGCGCTTATGGCACCATCAGCTGGAAAGGCACTAGGAGGAAGAAAATATTTTTGTCTGTCCCTGACGTCCGTTGCAACCCTTACATTGTTAAAAAAACACGGCTCAGACTGCCCTTAACACCTGATACTGAGAGGAGAATACAGTGAGACTGGAGAAGGACACTCTGCTCTCGCATAAGCTGCCGTTTTTCCGCTTTTCACACACCACTAGGTAAGAATCACACATGAGTGACCAGGTTACTTGTGTTCCATGCAAACACTATAATATGATCCACAGGATAAACCATAATATGGGTAGGACAGAGATAATACTGTATGTGTGCAGATGTTTCCTCAACTTGAGACATGTAGGTTTAACAAAAGACAACCTATAATGCAAATCAATTAGGCTACCCTGAAAGTAACATAAGGTCACTGACGATGTGTGGTAGGCAATTCAAGGCAATTTGATATAGGTTGCCTATCAGCTAAGAATCCAGATGTTTGCTCCTCGAATGACAGCCTACCATTAAAACACTGAAGGCTTTCAGGACGAGTGACCCTCTGAGCCACAAAATACGAGAAAAATAGGAGTTAGTTCCAGTTTCAGTTATTTAACCGCAGCAGTTAAATAAGAGAGTAAGCGGCTGTTTTACATCTGTTTCCCTGATATTTAGCAGGTGAAAACACCTGTACAGTGCTGACGTTAGGTTGCATTTTGTTAATGCTGAGGTTAATGAGTGTCTGTCTAAATTCTGTCCAGAACTTCCTGCTACAAAACATTCACACAGACATCCTCTCTCTTGATGTAGGCCTTAACTGTGCACTGAAAGCCATAAGCGAAAGTCTCGTATTAGTAAACCTTCTCCTCAGAGCTAAATTGAAAGAGACAGAGATATGAATAATTAGGTTATGTTCTCTATCATATCCTAATATGGTTAAAACCAGGATAAAAGGCTGTCTGCACCAAGAAAGATAACTACAACTTTAATGACGTCAGCAATCACACTGATGAATGATAAAATTCTTTTAAACAGTGGTACCAAGCACGTGTTGCACGCTCCAGCTTTGTTGGAAAACACTTACCACTGATTCCGAGGGTGAGCCCGATTGCCACCCAGATGTCTTTATTCTTGTTAGCATCTTTATAAATATTATAGTTGTGTTGGAGACTCTGCCATCCCCTTGAGTTAGAACAATTTTCAAAACTTTATATTTATAGTTATTGTTTTGGTGTGGATGGCCCTTAATACATAACAGGGACTAGTGTGCGTGTAAAAATATTGTAAAATTATTATAATTGTCATAAAATATTTAAATGAAAAAATCAGACCCCTCGGGGGCACCAGCGAATGCCTAGGACACAAAAATGTCCAAAGATGGTCCTGTCGGTAAGCATTTCTATCAGTTATGATGACACTCTGCTCAATAAAATACCAAAGAAAGTTTTGTCTTAGAAGATAATTGTGTTTATTGCAACTACGATCCTATTTCGTAGTTTTGACATAAACTACAAATAGGATTTGTTTATGCCGATAATGACATATAGTTGTAAAAACAATACACAATGTTACATTTCTTAGTCCAGTTCTAGGACATAGAATGTATGGACAGTTGGCATCTATTCACCAGATATATTTAATAAGCATCAGCATTTTGTGTCAGTAAAAAGGATGTTAATGTTCAGGGAGGGAGAAAAAGTCTGCAATGGATAGAAGTTGAATCCAGAAGATCCCTGCATATAGGGCTGGTGTCAAGTCCACTTAAGTTGAGTTCAAGACAAGTCCAAAATTTAGCAATATCAAGTCCGAATTCAAAAGGGGTTTGGGTCCGACTCAAAACTGGATAAAAATGTGTCCTCTCCTAAGACCAAAGCCATGATATCACCAGTGGTGTAGTTTATTCTGATGTAGGTGTCTTACCATTTGCATGGGAGACAGCCCCAGATGGTTCCCATGGAAAAGATTTGCTCAGCTTTGCACTGCATTTTAATGGAGGTGGGACAGTAAGCCAGATGTGTGTTTGCCAAATCAACCACTATGTCGTCATCCTTAAACTATATATTGTTTGAAGACAGGAGAAGCATAAATCACACCTTTGTGCCACTTGTATGATTTTGTTGTGTCTTCTACGGGTTGTTCAAAAAGCAAACACACAAAGGTAAGATTTATACTTTACCTGAAGTGTTTTCAAACAGGATTTTTCGGTTGTACAAGAGAGAGGCCTTCAAGGATGAATACTAACTGTTTGGTTTGGCAAATGGTTGCCTGGTTAACCTACTCACTTCCCTAACAGGCACAGTTGCTGCCTTATGCCTTTCTATGGGAACCATCTTGGGCTGGCTCAACCACAGATGATAGGGCTACAAAACTAAAACTACAAATTAAAAGTTGGCAAAATACATCTACTGGTGTTCTTCCTCCAGTTCCATGTCAGTCTGGAACACAAAACTGAATACACTGGAGGGAATAACAGCAAATTATGCCAACTTCACTTCGACTTAATGACAGCACTTTATATGACCTTTCACATACTGGGGCAGGGATAAGGATGATGTCAAATAAAACTGTAAGTTTTGACGTAGATATGTTCTGTGTTCCTCTTTACTTTCTAGTTCACAGTAGTTGTCTGCAATTTAAACAAGTATGCTCTTCTCCTTATGTCTCATATTGAATTTTGAGGGTCTGCACTATAAACAGTGACATGGCTGTCCGGATTTGTAGGTTATACAGTTTTGCCCTCCATGAGGAACCATCTTAGCGTACTTACTGATTTGTTTATTTCCTGAATTCTTGTTCGCAACAAAGTGTTACTGTGATGGACTGTGGAAACTGGGCCAGTAAATAAATTACTCGATTGGGTCAAGTTTAAAGACTGTAACGAGTGTATCAAGTTGCCACGGCTGAGAGAAGTTAGGATCAAAAATACCCACACGGCTGAGACTCGTTTGAAAAAGTAGAAGAAAAACTTCTTGAGGACTCGGATTTTACACTCCTGCTTACAAATGTGAGTACTAGGGCTAATATCAGCATTTTATTAAAGGCATTCATTGATTTGTTGGCCAATTACAGACAGCCGTAACAAGTCTAAACACAACAAGGATAGTTTAGAAACGTGTTGTGGCTAATGTGCTAGTAATTCATCCATTTGGAGTCATGTTTCTGGTGACCTGAGAAATTATGTAAGTCCAGTATTCACTCTCCATTTGGTTCTGTTTTAATATGCAACAACTCCTGAGAAAAATATTTGGTCCTTCAGCAAAATACTCCACTATGTTCACTAGCTAGTTTCTAACTTTGGCTATTCACTGTTTGGTGTTGAGCAGGCAGCTTACATTGGGTTTTGTGAGCTTGATTGTTGAAAATTAGGTTGTACTAGCAGTGAGACTGAACCAAAATATTGTAGTTGCAGGTTGCAAAACAAAAACAAATGTGCTGAGGAAAACTGCAAAATCAGGTAATGATTCTGTGGGTCTGACACTATGAATGACTGCTTTCAAGTCATAAGTAGTCATTAAAACCATTGTTAAAATCAAAATATTGAGAAGTCCTTGACTTGAAACCTTTCTATCTTGATCTATTACATGTGCACTGTTTCCTCAGTTTTTGTCAGCAGCAAGTGAAAGCCGCACTCCCAACATGCCAAACCATGTAAATATTTTGTGGTTTTACAATTATCCAACTTTTCTTCTCTGATTTAAGCCACCTGTGGTTTTAAAATGAGATATGCATCCATGTGTGTTTACACAACTGCTTATTTATGATGAGAGCAGGCATAGTAAAATGGACATGAGGTTGCAGTGCCGAGGTCCCACTTGGCAGTCAAGTCAATGAATCTGTCACTTGAACTTGTCACTCAAGACAGAGCCCACACCTTCTAATGTAGCTTTAGCATTCCCCCCACACAGATCATCAAAACGGTGCATAATGAGTGGAATGATTACTCCTCAGTGCTTTCATAAAGTCTAATGAAAGAGCAATGCACTATTCAAGGCACTGCATCAGATGTAGCAAGCTCTATTCACTGTTTAAAGCAATGGCAGCAGTTCTGAAGATCTGTCCTCAGGGTAAGACTTTTTACTGTATGTCATTTTTTGCCTTAAAACAAATTAAGTCTTATCTAAACCGAGTTATTGACCCTTACAACAACTTCTGCAGCTGGTTTTGGGGCCTAACTGTCACTCAATCATTTTTATTGTACTGGCGATCAACATTAAGCAATAACAAAGTGTGTTTAGAAATACAGATAGCTCTGATCTGACTGGGGTAGTATTCTATGGCTCTACAAGGGGTAGTTGTCTTTTATGGCCTCTAGAGTAGCTGTGTATGCAGCTTGCTTAATTGACAAAACAGCTCATTTGTGTAGTGTTAGAGTGATTTAGCACCTTAGTCAGAGCCGCATTATTTTGGTCTTAGTTTGAATAAGGCTGAATGTATCATGGTTCAGAATTGGAAGAACTCAAATGCGCGACTGAGAGACACCAATAAAAGGTTCAAAACAGTTCATGTTTATTCAGGCTCGGCTCAAAGTCAGGGAGCAGGCATTGGTCAGCAATGGGCAGGGATGAGAACCAGGTCCAATCAGCTAGGATGGCACAATAGACAAGGGTCTGAAATGACAAGAGAATTAGTGATTCCTGGTAAAGGCAGGCAGAGAATGAATGAATAACTGAATGGGCTCTGACAGAAACAGGTTTTAAGGCTGGGCAGGCAGTACAAGTCCCCATTGGGCAGAGAGGTGCCGGGAAGGAGGTCAATGCCAAAGTCATAAGGGCGGTGAGGCAGCAGAGAGTTGGCATGGGCCTTGTTAAACACCTCCTTGATGTTGAGGTATTCTGGGGGAACATTAAACAGGTTGGGAAATTCCGAAGAGTCAGAGTTGTCAGGAGGAGAGTATGTAACCGATTTCACACAGACAGTATGGCAGTATGGCCCTGTGGCCCAGTCAACATGTGGGTTATGTCTGCACAGCCAGGGTCAACCCAAAATGAGTGGCAACTGTAGAGAGTCAATGGCATGAAAGTTAATAGTCTCGTGATGGCTACCCAACATGCTCCTATACAGGGTAGCTGTGCTGTGGGTGACATTGCATAGAAGATGTCCATCGAGAGATCTTGATTCACCTGCATCTGGCAGTGAATCTAAGTCCATCTCAAACTGGACCACCAGTCCTTCGCCCATGAAGTTGCTGTCCACCCTGAATCAGTTAACGCCACCACAGCATGCACCTTGTCTGGAAAGATGAGCTGGGCATGTTGAAGAGGATGGGAGGGTTTGAGGGTTCTGAGGGTTCTGGCTTCTACTGGACAGGTCCAGAGGAAGTGACCATACTGGCCACAGTACTGGCGGATGTTGCCTTGAAGCTGGTGCTTTTGCTCCTCCCGGGTGAGTTCTGTGTGGCCCAGCTGCATGGGTTCGTGTGGTCAAACACGTTTCTCAGCTCTAACAGCTTGACTGGTTAGCAGATGGGACACTACCTCTCCCACTCAGTGGTTCCTCACAATTGTGCCTCGTTTGGTGGAAATGAGGAAGTCTGAACCTAGAAGACCAGCGAATACTGGGTATGGAATAATCTGCATGCTACTAGTTCTCCAGAGTACTGTTCAGTTGGTGATAAGTGTGGTTCAGAGGTGGAAACCACTGGAGCAGGAACAGGGGTTCGAAACGCTGCAGGAAGACACTGGTTCTGGCGATGACTGGTGTCAGTCTGAACAGAGAGCTCTATGTGTACAGGACCTGAGTCGGCTGACCAGACTGTACTATACTGTACTGGCTAAGACTGACTGACAGACTGACAGGACAGACTGCTTCATTATGGCTAATCTTTCATTTGGTATGTAAATGTTTAACAAACTAGCATCTCATTAATGTCCATATTGTATTGTACAACACTTTTGTAAACTGAGACAAATTGATTATGTTGGCTCTGAACTATTGCTGTTTAAGCTAATGTTAATGTTAACTCCATAGACTGACAAGACAGACAGCTTCACAGCTCTGAATCCTGAAAGTCTTGATTCAAAGCCTTTAAGGTTATAATAAGCATTAAACGTAAGAAATTTTAGGTGTGTTTGCACTGCCGTCTCCAACCGCTGCCCCTCCCCTCAACACATCCCGAGCGCACGCCATCACCGGGGAGCTATTGGCTGAAATCAAATCCAAAACAAAACGTGCAGAGTAAAAGGCCACAGGGTGATGCCTACGGTCACAGTCAGTCAATGTGTGTGGAGCAGATAGATAGGGGGTACCTACATACCAAGGGTTTTGTCTGTAATGTTAATAGAAACAGGATAATTTAAGTATTTATGTTTGCTGTAGCACCAAATGATGTTGAGTTTCAATGAAGTGTTACTGGCTTGCTCAGTACATGTAACCAAAATTTTTTTAGGATTAGCTAATGTTGCGCCCCCCAGAGGCAAAATTGTACTAAATTTTGCTCGCTAAAAAGGCCTTCTGTGGACTTTTAACCAAGTTTTGGTTAAAATTAAACATTGCGTTGAGGAGATATAGAATTTTAAATCTGTAAAATCCACTCACTCAAATTTGGTAGCCAATGCTAGGAGAATGGAAAGGAAAAACAGATGGTACCATGGTTTCTGAGTTAGTCCAAATATAGTATGTTCCAAGTTTAGTGAATATTGGATGAAACATAGAGAATAGGGAGTGAAAAAAGTGTACAAAAATGATGGAACATCTAGTCAGACGGAAGTGGGTGATCCCATTTGAAAGAGTTTTGTAATGATCCAAGGAATCCAAGGAAGAAAGATTTTTTTCTTCTATATTTCACTGTTCACAAGTTATTAAAAAAAAAATCATAAAAGTTCTATATCTATTTACATTTTTTTATAGTCTGTGGGCACTAACCGTAGTGAAGAATTGACCTAAGTTTGATATCAGTAGCATTTATAGTTTTGAGATATTACATAAAAAATCTGCTTGGCCTATGGGACAAAACTTTTTTGCGATTTGTATGAAAACTGTACATTGGATCTCTACCAAAAGTCATAGCACACTTGTCCCACTTGGATGCCAACAACATACTCGAATTTGGTGCATGTCGCTCCAAAACTAAACTAATTTAAACTAAAAAAAAATAAAAGTTACAAAATGAAAACTTTGGTGGCAGAATAAAATGACAACAATAGTAGGTGTGTGAGCACACTTAATAATGTTATGATATGTTTGTTTAACATACATCTCTGTCTGTCATCTTACACCCATCATCTAACTGCTATAGCTACCTGCCAGAAAATTAGCTACAGCTGAGTAAAAATTGCTGGTAAAACCACTACTTTTAAGTCCTACAGCATGTTAAGAGAGTTATGTTAGTTCTAATTAAGATCACAGCTCTTGCTATATGAAAAAAACATTTTTCATAAAAGCTTCAAGTATAATTTGCATCCATCCTATGAATTAGCTGAGTTTGAGTACATATATACTGTGTGTAGTGCTAATTTATGTAACTGAGATTTGGTTCTATATAAATCAATAAGTCACCCAATCAAGGAAATCTGAGTCTTTCTGCATATCAGTTTCCACACAGCTGCATGATTTTGCATGAAAATTGTTCAATGATGTTCTTGCTCCGGTTCCATGCTGTTGCAGACAACCTGGTGCTGCTGATGCTAGACTAAGTCTGAATAGACCATTTGTCTTGAAAGATGATTTCTGTCCCTTTTAAATGAGCCTTAAGGTGTGAGTTTGCTGAGAGACCCACAGTGGGAGATGGATGACACCCCAGAAGTGGCTGGAGCACAGCTCCGCCTGCCTGGATTTGTCAATATGAAGGAACCTTTCAAACTAAATCAATAGGGGGAGGAGGGATTGCTTACTCCAAGCAATTATTGCTCCTTAATTAATACATTTCCCATTTTTCATTCCAAATGTCAGCCATAGATTTATTTTCAAATTATGGTCAATCTTTCATTTGGTATGTACATTAAATGGTTAACAAATTATAGAATCTCATTATTGTACAGAAAAATGGCCTCATTTTGTTGTGGAAAAGTTTGCTTTTCTAATGATTATAAACTGAGACACGTGCTTTTAGAGGGAACCTCAGTATAAAAATCAAAAAGGAAAGTGAAGATTATATAGAAAAATATCAAGGTCTGCTAAAGTAGGCATAGTGAATTATTAATTAAATATCTGCTAATGTAGAAGTTAAACAACACATCTGACATTTCAATTTCAAAAGCCACTGACTTTATTTCTGATATCTCATATGCAAGGATGAGAGTTAAGTAAGTGGTCCTGAGAGGCTATGCATCTTAAAATGTACTACTGGTATAGAACAACTTTGTGCACTTCTTGAAATTCTTTCTTTTGGATCTTACTGTGAAAATTGTATGTAAAAAACTGCACATTAGTGAGTAATCTTTAACACAGAATCCTGAGACTAAACTGTGTCATCACTGAACAAGTAGTTTTTTGCACTCGACCTTCTCTCGTTGATGAATGAGAGGTGCTTCTGACAGCCACTCTTATATTACTATGTGGTTAAAGCTTACTGAAAGATTGCAAAAGTCAGAGATACAATCATTCTGTGATCACCCCGTTGCAGATAGGTGGCCACTTAGCTATTACTTTTATAAACATTTGAAACCTGAACTTACCACTGAACTGAAGACAGTGAGTAACAGCACCATAATGTCACAGTGTTGTCAACGGTGAAGCACTTGTTTAGCTTAGAAAAAAAATTATATGTATAGTCAGTGTTTCCACCTCTATTTTGAATAGAGTTATGTCACATATCAAGGTGAGGAATATGTAATGTTTTTTCACTGACTAAAGGAATTAGAAAAGAGGATGTTGGGTTACTTCAGGGTTACTGACAGTTGACTAAACACCCCCCTCAACTCATGGTTGTCTAGTTATATCCTAGAAAGCTGAATAGGACATGTTAGGACTGTTAAGCTTTCGATTTCTCCACATGCTAGTGGTTTGCAGTCGTTGTAGTGTTGTAGCATAAGGTCTTAACAGCACGCCTGCCTTACTACAGCAGTAACCTAGCATTACTTCCAAGGCTTAGAGTTAACATATCATTAGCTAAACACATAATTATGTGGGGAATAAAAAGCACTGTTCAGTACCTATACATCCACTGCACAGGATCCCATGTAACAACACTCTCTGATTCTTTGTTTACGTCACATGTCATATCTCACACTGGCTTCAGCTGCCTATCACACAAGACATTGTTGACTGTACTACAAACACAATTCTAAAACTCATTCATTATATGATCTGTAGTGAAAATGCAGCAGCCCTTGCTTGAAGAAAAAACAGCTCAGCAAGAAAAGACTTATAAACTGAAGCATCGCTGCATCCTCTGACAAACCCCGAAAGTAGCATAACTGAGCTGAGACAAACAAAGTTTTTAGCCATGCAAGTGACAGTTGTTGTTTGGTCCAGGATGAAATATCTCAATGAATACTGAAAGGATTTTGTACCTTCATTGTTCCCAGAGGATGAATTCTAACTTTGGGATCCTGTAGTGCCACCATGAGGTTGTTTTGTCTTCTCACATGATGAATTGCAATAACTTTGGTGGTCCATGCTCCACCATTTGGTCAAGATTTCAACTTGTCCAATACCTGGGTTTATGGTTTAGGTCTATATTCCAAACTTAGCTGTAGTTTGAGTGTAGTGGTCACTGGCAAATATTAGCATGCTAAAACACTAACATAAGATGGTGAAAACATTGTCATAGTAAAAATGTTAACATGATGGTTTTAGAATTTTTCTAAATTCAGCTTCAGTTATAGACTCATGGCTGTTACTATGGCAGCTGATATACTTTTAAGACCAAATTCTATCTTTGATGAAAGTTTATTGTATCAGTACTGATGTAAAACCATTAGTTTAATTCTATAAATACATCAACTACTCTGTTTGTTATACTAGGTGCGATATGCTGGGCCTTGTTGTACAAGATGGGCGTGATCTCAACTGAAAAAAACAAAACAAAAAAATCACTTCACTGCGTCACCCTTCAGAAGTAATTTTATTTAAAGCTTGGTTGCAACCTAGGGAACAATGATTTTAGTCTCTCAATTCATTTTTGGACAAAAAGAACAGGGAAAAACTTTGATTTGAGTTCAGCAAATATAGAAGTAATCTCCAACCTTCCAACTAGACAAAAGCATTCTTTTAGAAGCCGTTTAAATAGCTTAATTTCTGGCTATCGTGAATAAAGTTTCAAAGACTGTATAGATTCAGTTACAGTTAATCTTCCACAAGAGTGAGACACAGGTCAGTGGAGGAAGAGAATGAGCAAGAGATATACAGAGAAAGAAAAAGAAAAAAAGAGAATAAGAGAGGGGAAGAGACATAATACAAGCTGGGGGAAAAAAATGAGAGGATACTGTGTGTTTGTGCCTCTGTGTGTTGCACTTTTTATGTGTACATTAATGTCACTGTGCTAAAATTAACTGGAAAAACTTTAAGTCCAGCCTTCTATGTAGATGAATGGGTGTTTGTATCAAATATATAATGCAGAATAAAAAAAATAAATAAGTGAGATGATGTTCAACATGAGGTAAATAGAAGTTCACAGAAATACCCAACTGTTCCACAACTGGGATTTCTTTTCTCCAATCCCTCTGAGGTGTTGGAAATATTTATGATTATCATGGCCCAGGCACATTTTCTCACTTGACACATCAAGGACACAGTGGTTTAAAAAGGAAAAAAAAAAAAACAGCTGAGAAAATAAAAAACACCACCATAAACAAAGAGATACATGAAACGGTTTATGATTTAGAAGTTTCACAGAGCTCTGGGGAAATATTCACTCTAGATTTGCCATTGTATTATCTTAGAAATGTCCTGCTTGAAATGGGAGTGACGGAATGGTAAAAAGGCAAATCATCAGGAAACACCCTGGAGCAGAAAGACTTATGTATGACTTAAGTCTTCATCAGAAAGTATTTTATTAGGCTTAGAGCAATTGATGCTGCTGTAAAAATATACACTTTTCCAAAGCCTGTAGCCAGAAACTTATAATCAATACAAAAAACTTACAAAACTAGGTCTATTTATCTGTTTTTTGTGGCTTGGGTCAACAGTTGACTAAATCCAGCACACCTTGTTGGCAGACAAGTCATGAATGATGCACCACAGTATCAATGCGTCAGTCCCATTGGCTGATACTGGCCTTAAGTTCTCGCGCCTGGAACTGATGCTGAGCACAAGTCAGTCCAAGTTTGCACACCCACAACATAGCCAAACCTGTAAGGATTTGGCCTGGAGTTGGTATCTTTGGTATCTGAACACAACATAGCCAAGCATGCCAACAGTTAGCCGGGTTTGCTGGCTATACCTATATCCAGAACATCTTCTGATGTCACAAAGTTCTTAGGCTACTATTTTTTTTTGGGGGGTGGTTATTGATACACACACAAAGGAAACATGGGAAGACAGAGGGGGTGACATGCATCAAATTCCCAAAACTAGAATTGAACTAACTATGACAATATGGAATGTGCTTTAGACCAATAAGCCTCCATGCTCCTCAAGGTTTCTTGCTGGTAATTCATCTTAGGCTGGAAAGTTCATCAGCGAATGGAGTTCTCTTATTTGTCAAAACTCCATTTCGACCATGAAATGCAGTTGAAAGTGATCAGACCTTGAGTTAAGATTATTTTTGCCAAATCTTAGGCTTGTTTACAACGATCAGCTACAACATTAAAACCAGTTATGGGTTTTATTGTTGAGACTGATTGGTGCACATAAAGCAGCAAAATAGCAAGGGATGCCAACACATACTGTAACAAACTATTGATGCAGAAGAAGTCGACCATCCATATACATTATGTGTGAATAACAAACAGTTGCATAATACTGGCATACACAAATAATCTCAGACTAGATTATAGTATCACAGAAGGCCTGGTTCCTATATTCAGAACCATCATGTGGTTCTGTCCACGACCCACTCTCATGGCAGTTTGTGAAATAGTGACGAAATTTAATCTATATATTTGTGTACATGGACAGACACTTTTTTAGTAACACCCAGCACAAAATGTATTTCAATTCGAAATTTTTTTTTGAATGAATGAATGAAGAGGTATATTCATTAATGTCAGTGGAGTTGCAAGGAGGTGGTTGAGGTGGATGGCGGATAGCAGATATACAAAGCACATGACTGTCACACCAGAGACCAGCGTTCACATCAAGTTCCATCTGTGTTTGGGTTTAGGAAAAAAATAAAGGCTGGAACTATTATCACAGACAGACCAGCACAGAGGGATGTGATCATAGATTAAATCATCCGGAGATCTGAGACAATGACTGACAGGTGCAAAACTTTAGGGTGGGCAGACAAGCACACTGGCAGCAAACACACAAGGGCAAGAAAGTAGGATCTGCAACAAGAGGGATAGTGAAACCACAATAAATAAAACAGGAAATACAATGAACAATGGAATAAATGAAAACATGAATTAGAAGGCAGGATGGCCATGATCCAGAGGGCTGAGGCTGGGCGACCATCGATGATCGGGGGGGGACCAGGGGACTCTCCTCGACCGGCTAGACATAGGCTAGGTGGAAGGTGGGCGGATTTTCCAGGATCTGGGGGGCTTGAAATGAACAGCCACAGGACAGACAACTTTTAGAGATCGGGAAAGCACCCACAAAATGAGGAGCCAACTGTCACGACTTGATCCAATGAGGAAGGTCTCGAGAGGAGAGCCAAGCCCTCTGGCCAGGCTGGCACGTAGGAGCTGGAACCCTCTGATGGTCCTCTAGCCTCCTGAATTGGGCTGCAGGGGTGTTGTGAGAGACCAGGCAGCGTAGGCAGGTCTCCAGCTCCTGATTCAACCTCTGTGTATTGATTGAGGGTGGTAACCAGAGGAGAGGCTGACAGTAGCTTTGATGATGGTACAGAAAGCCTTCCAAAACTGGGAGAGGAACTGATCTGACACCACATACCTAGGGAAACCATGTAGACAGAAAACATGGAACTACAAAACATCTGCTGTCTCCTTGGCAGAGGGTAGCTTAGACAACAAAATGAAGTGCACCATTTTGGAAAGTAAGGGGGAGTCAGGTGACAAAGTCCAGGGATCTGTCTGACCAGCTGCAATGGGGCACAGACAAAGGGAGCAGGAGACCAGAAGACGATTGTTGAGAGATCTTTTGTTGGGCACACACATGGCAAGCCACCACATATTCCCCCACCGCTCTTTCCATGGATGACCACCAGAAGCGCTGTTTTATCGCTTGGATGGCACAGGGGAATGAAGAAGAACTAGCACAGAGGAAAGGGAGCACAGAGACTAAATACATTAGGAGAGAGGAGTCAATTAGAAACAGGTGCAGCACATTGGGGCGGGGTGGACAATCACACTGGCGGGAAACACATGAAGGCAGGAAGTTGAATCTGCAATGAGAGGGATAGTTAGTGAAACCAAAATAAAACAGGGAATACAATCAATAAAAAAATAAGAAAACATGACCTAGGAGACAGGACAGGACATGACAATATTAGTTTCGGTATTATCATTGATACCCATGTTTCATGACAGCTGACTCATCATGAAAAGATTAACCTTCCGAGGGAAACACTTACAACACCATTCAAGCAATTGTTTTGACAATCTTTTTGGCCAAACGATCATGGAAGGTGAAGATACTGATCAATTACAAAAACTCTATATCTTAATTTCCAAGGCCCTAATTGAGAGACTTAGTTCACGGAAGTGAATTTAAAGGATACATTTGCCAAAATTACAAAAATCTCTACTGGAACTCACTCACACAGAAAGTTCTGTTAATATTTTCACAAGTTTTACAGTATCCATTCATGTGATTTCCTTCTCCATCTCAATACAATGGAGATGATTGGAATTTTGTTTTTAATGACATTGTATTTGGGGGCACTCCATTGACCCAAGGGTCAAGCACAAAATGTATTTCAATTCAAACATTTTTTTTTTTTTGAATGAATGAAGAGGTATATTCATTAATGTCAGTGGAGTTGCAAGGAGGCGGTTGAGGTGGATGGCGGATAGCAGATATACAAAGCACATGACTGTCACACCAGAGACCAGCGTTCACATCAAGTCCCATCTGAGTTTGGGTTTAGGAAAAAAATAAAGGCTGGAACTATTATCACAGACAGACCAGCACAGAGGGATGTGATCATAGATTAAATCATCAGGAGATCTGAGACAATGACTGACAGGTGCAAAACTTTAGGGTGGGCAGACAAGCACACTGGCAGGAAACACACAAGGGCAAGAAGTAGGATCTGCAACAAGAGGGATAGTGAAACCACAATAAATAAAACAGGAAATACAATGAACAATGGAATAAATGAAAACATGAATTAGGAGGCAGGATGGCCACGATCCAGAGGGCTGAGGCTGGCCGACCATCGATGATTCAGGGGGGGACCAGGGGACTCTCCTCGACCGGCTAGACATAGGCTAGGTGGAAGGTGGGGCGGATTTTCCAGGATCTGGGGAGCTTGAGATGAACAGCCACAGGCAGACAACTTTGGAGATTGGGAAATCACCCAATAAATGAGGAGCCAACTGTCATGACTTGATCCAATGAGCAGAAACCATAGATCACAGCAATCCTGGTTTGAATTGACCCAGGGAAATTTTTTTTATGCCATCCCCCACACCTTGCTCCCCCAATTTTTTCCAATCTCTCCACTGTCAACTTTATAATAAGGGCTTAAAATTCCCCCCAAAAAAGAGAGAAGTTAAATTTTAAAAATGCTCTATCTCTTTCTAACTCATAGACCACCCTGTTAGCAGTTTTCAGTGGGACAATTTCTTTGGTAGAAAGTAATACCTAAGAAAACTCTCCATACTGAAGTCTGTGGAGTAACCTGAATTGCATTTGAGTTTTTATACTGAAATTAAATGTAATTGTTCAATCATGTGAGTACTACAGATGAAACAATTTCTTTCCATTGAACTGCAGTGGAGGCAGAAATCTTAGAGACATATATCATACAGTACAAGCATGGCTACCGTAGATAAAACCAGGGGTAAGTGACAAAATATGCTTTTAGTGCAATTCTGGTGAACCGGCCCTTTAGACTATAAACAGGTACAATATAAGTAGTAGATATCCCTGTGCGCACTTTCCTTTTTGAATGGGTGAAGCAGTCATCTTTTTGGAAAAATAAAAGCATTGGACCCATTTCATGTTGGATTGCTTTTTTGCATCTGTTAATAGTACTTGAGGTGCAAAAAAAGCGGGCCACGCTGCCACACTCACTCACAGTCAGACGCATCTGTTAAATGATGGCACCCCTCCGTCCACGCTCACCTATATCACTCAGCTAATGTGTTGACTCCCTGACACCTTAAATCTAACACTAATGACTAACGCCGTCATCAGCAGCCTAGTTAATGACTTCAGTCATCAGTGCCATAGATTAGTCCAGCAGTCATACACCAAATGAGTTGTACATTTTGTGTATCAATATGTGCTGTGAGGAATATTAGGTGCTCTCAGTGCTGTTGTTCTGATTTTCATAACATGGTAATGAATTGTTAATGGCAGGATTTACTCTGAAAACAGAATAGCAGTGGAAAATGGTCCTGGCATTATGGCTCTCCTTGCTTTCCCTCCTCTCGTGAAATGATAGGTTATTTCAATGTGTCAATACTTCCATAGTCCATTTGTCTAGCTGTGATCGAATGAAGAATCCCATTACAGAGTATGAGACCCAATTATTCTGTCTTTGTGAGCCTCTCAGGGCAGTTGTCATTGTTAACAAGTGTTTTTCTCACCTTTTGTCACAGACGGATTTTTCTTTGAACATCTCAGCATGTTTTGCCCACACAGAATATTGAGTTTTATTTGCTACTTTTTTTCCCGAGGGCTTACAGTTGAAGTTGCTCGTTTGATGCTATGTAAAAAGCTCTGTTTTGCCTCTAAGCATGGCCCTCTAAGTCAACAAGTTCTTCAACGTGAACAATCATATAGATACTTTGTCCCTACCTACTGATACTATTTCTTACTCTTTGACTGTATTATGTTTTGTCTAGCCATCCCTCCTCCTAATGTGGTCTTTGTCATTCTATATACTACATCACCTAACTCCTGCTTTGCTCTCATCATACAGCGGCTAATGGCCAGCTAACAGTAAAATGTAACTATTGTTTTTTAATAAGCTGCGGCACAGACGACCGATAGGCTAACTCCACAGCTCTAACTACAAGGTGTATCTGTGCACAAATGTTTTGCTAGAGGTAGAGTTTTCCAAGGTGTAGCTTTTCTATCACAAGAATAACAGTCTGTTGAGAAACACTTAAAAGATCAAGCTAGCATTGTTCTATGTTTTTAAAAAGTTAAATTTGGTCCTAGGGTTTACTATCTACTGTATACTCTATATTCTGTCCACTACTGTGCTTGATATTAGAACTCAGACCCTTTGTGATTTTACAGTGATTAATAGGATAGCATACAGAAAACAGCATTCCATTTCATTTCATCTTTCTTACTCTTTGACTGTATTATCTGCAGTGTTATGGCCATGGCTCAACTAGTCACTTCCACTTGACTGGCATTTGATGTCAAGCTGGTGACATTTAACTCTTGAAAGTCTTTGCCTTGCGGGAAATTGTCTTAACAGTATTTATAGTGGCTGTTTAGCTGCTAAATCCTCCACTGTTCACCAGCTAATCATTAAATTTGTCTGTTTGCTGTTCGGTGTTGGGCAGGTTTATCAAAAATCTTTTTTTACCGAAAACAACAGCCTGCTGCTGGAAACAATCTTGGTGAGAGTGGACAGACTGAACCAAAACAGGAAAGTTGTGGGTGGTAAAACCAAATAAAAAAAGCCATGAAAGACACCAAAATGCTCCGTAGAGCTGAGGGGAGCTCTCTGCGTTTGTCACATCAAGTAACACCCTGTATCTTAATTTTCCTCATTGATTAGTGCAGCTTTAATGAATAGACACAGAGTGAAGAGCACAGACTTTTGGAAAATAACTTTGTGGACACCAATGGAGGTCGTCAGTGGGAATATGCTACACTACATCAGGCTTTGGACACACAGATAATACTTGTTAGTTCACTGTTGGTATTCTCTGACAGTAAGAAAAAAAAAAAAAAAATATGGCCAGCCTTATACTTTAATACTTTGTAATCGTTTAAAATTTTGTAACGTTTTTGGCACGAAAATCAACTTTGAAGATATCTAGGTGGTTACACATGCCAAAAATATCAGTAAGGCTCCTTTAACCCCTCACTGGTCAAACCCAGTTGAATATCCCCCAGCCTGTCTCCAATGGTAAGCCGTCTCAATGAGCTGTGATGGAAGTGAAGCTGAGGGGCTGACAGCAGAATACTCACCTGAGCCATTGTCAGCGGCGTCTTAATATTTCAGAGACTTCCTCAAACAGCCATCCCCAGCAGTATCTGCGGGTTTCTTACTGCAGGCAGCTCCAGCATGGGCTTACTTGGCTTTAATTAGAGAAAGAGGGCCCTTATCACAGGAGCAGCCGCGGCAGCAGCAGCACCAGGATCCTGCTCTGAATGTTTTATCAGACCCTAGGCTGCTGGGGAGCACTTGACTAGAGGTGTCAAACAGAATGTGGAAAAGTCCTGAGGCATTGTTTATATCAGCACTGGAGAATGTTTGTATTTGGGTTTTATTTGGGGGGAGGGGGTAGGAAGCCTGTCTGGGGCTGGCATGCTTCCAATTACACGGTCAGAATATGTACAATGATCCATACATTTTTTTCCTAGCATAGGGAAAAAGGTGCACATGTCTGGGAGTGTGTCATTAAACCTGTCTTTATGAATCATGTTGCATTTTCAATTTGGAGCCACACTCATCTCATCTCAAAATTTATTTAGCAGCTAGCTTTAGCCATTTCAGTAGTAGGAGGAGGGCTGATGCTAAAATCTGAACAAATATGACCAAAAAGTGCTTGTGAAAAAGAATGTTTTTGCAGAAATTAATTCGAGCTGCTTGTCTCATGAGTTTGCGATTGGATTGAGACAACAGCTATTATATATTTATCCATTTTAATTTATAATGACGCAAACTATGACTTTATCACTGGCCTGCATTTTATTGGAAAGATTACAGGCAAAGGAGAGTTGAATCAATTATTTAGGCTAATATGAAAAGTACAAAGGAGCAATATCGCTGCCTGCAGCGAGCTTGGGAAATTAGGTCAGTTTCATAATATTCTAGTGGGATCTAAGCTTGGCAGCTACTGCAGTGAAGGAAAGCTAGGAAACAGAGATGCCTTCCATGTTTGGGGCTGATGAAAATCCACTGCTCGGCTAGAAAAATCATTTAGATTGATTGTGTGCTGTGACTGAGATTGTATGCTGTGACTTGTGACGGTGCCCACTGACAGACATTCCATGTGGCTCATTTGCTTTATTATTAGTTTTCTGCAGGCATGTATAGTATCTTGCAGAAAAACAGTAACAAATAAATTTCCTATAGCGGCTAATTCTAGCAGTTTTATGAAACGATTGCAGCAGATTTGTTGTAATTAATTTTTTTAAAGTGACGGCCCTGCTAAATACCACATTCAGTAATTTAACAGGCTAAAGCTTTTTCAATAGTTATTTGAGAAGCTACCTCTTTTAAAGCATCTAAAGAAGTACTGAGGGATAATGATCACTCAAAAACCAATCATCAAGGCACCAGTAGATGTCCTTCCTAAGTTTAAGGTCCTTCAGCATCACAAAGCTGGGCTGAGAAGTCCTAATCTCTGCTACTTTCCCACTGTGGGCTGTCTCTGTGTACTGTGGATGGAGTTTCAGAAGGACATGATGTGCCAGGGCCTGTCTGGACTCTCTGCTGTTTTAATGAGTGCTTTCAGACGGGATCAAGGTCCCGGGCCAGCAGGGCTATGTCAAAGATGAGAGGGATTGGAGGCTGATTATCCCGCCATCAAGAGCAGGATCTTTCCCTGACTTCAGTCTAGTACTCTGCACTATGTACTACCAAACTCTGTTGCTCACAGTGAGTCACCTGAACATTGTCAGTATCTGAAAACACAGTTACATTTATTACAAGTATGCTGGGCCGTCAACTATAACCATGCATGTAGGGATAGGAACTGATTATTTTGATACCTTTGCCATTATTGATTCTGATTATCTGTCTGATTCTTTATTGATTCCCTTAATGATTCCTGATCTATTTTCTGTGTGGGAAAAAAAATAGGCCTACATACGTTTTCAGCGTCAACACAACTGTTTTATTATCTCTCAGTCTGAACACAGGTTGAAGCCTGAGAGCTAGCTGTAGCAACAATCTGTCTTTCATCATCTAAAATGGATGAAATTAGAGAATTTTCATTTAGGTTTTCTTATTCAAAGAAAAAATCTGCTAAGGCTGCCTGTCTGATGCTAATGTTACTATAACATAGGATATTTAAATACATGGCATTCCTGGAATTTAAGCCTATGTTGCATTGTCAGAAGTTTCAATGCTTACTTGAAATGACCATTTTACTGACATTACAACTCACATAGTTGTCATCTTTTTTTGTGAAATGAAGCCACACAGTTTTTCCCACAGGTTGAGAATATACTTGTGTTGGTGGGTGGCATGGGGACCAATGTGCATGCAGAGATTCATGCAGTTTAGAGGGGAGGAGTGTAACCCAAGTTATTTTCTCAATTTACTGATCTTCCCTAAACATCTCACATGTAGGCCATCTGTGTGTGGCCAAAAATCATATAGGGTGCAATTAATGATATTGACTGTATTTACAGGGCCAATTTGGGCACAAATACAGTATATATACTGTATATTTGGGTTTATATATGTATATATATATATACATATACATACTTACATATAGATGTGTATATATATATATACATATAAATATATACATATAAATGTGTGTGTGTGTTATTCGAGGGGGAGAGCCCTGAGTACACCAAGCAGCTTCAGCGTCATGTGAGGGAGAGCCTGGTGTGCCCCCCACAGCCTCAACATCAGGTTCTGCAACCAGTGAGCCAGATAAAACCTTTGAGCGACAGCAACAGTGAGATAGGCTCAGATCACTCTGCACACCAAAGTAGCCCAGAATCAGATCTTGAAACGTCTTAAGCAAGAGACAGAGAATATTTCCCTGTAGTTATTACAGATGCAAAGGTGCAAAGGTTTATTTTAGGGCAGAGGCCAGGCGGACTTGAAGGTCTGAATCCCAGAGATACAAAAGACAGATGTTTTCCCTAAGAATAGTCTTATAGCCTATCAAAAAATAGCTAAAGGAGATTCCATGCAAATAGTTGTGTTATTCCCCGAAAATGGACCATGTAGTGTATGTTGTGAGCCCTGCTGGCTTTTTAGTGCGAGGACATTTATATGTCACAGTTTGGCCTGGACAATTGGTATTAATGACTTGCAAGAACTATCCTGACTGATTAAAATACACAAACATGCCCGTTCTCACGTGGCAGCTTGTGTAATGTATGATACTTGCCCGCAAAATCTTACCATCGATGAGCAAATTACCTGTGAATATAGCAATGAAGTCAACTTTTGGTCAAAGGTACTGAAGAGAATTGTAAAAGAAATACAGAATGTAAACTTTTTGGCCATTATAGAAGTTCTTGCCTTGTATGACCTGTTTTAGTGAGTAAAACGAAATATTAAGGCCCAAAAAGCAAAAACGAAATGATTTTTGTTATGGCCCACAAAGGTCAAGACAAAATGTAAAAGAAATCCATGAGGCAGAATTTTATTCTCTTGTAATAGATACAACTCAAGACATTTCTAAATTAATCTAACTCAGTAAATTGATCCAATATGTTAAGACTACAAGAGATGAAAACGATACTCCTCTAGAGGTGAAATGATTTGGAGAAAGAGATTCTTAGGTTTTTGGAGAAGGGCATATTTGAATGCAAAGGACAATGTTAGAATGGTTCAGCCGCAATGAGCCATGAACTTAATGCCATCTGTATTCACTGTGCTTCTCACAAGCTAAACCTGGTCCTGAACGATGCATTCCAAAATGTGACAAAGCTAAAAGAATACTATGATACCGTGCCAAAACACTACAGTAGCACTAAAAGATGGCAACTACACAGCTCAAAGTGACAACATTTGAGCAGTTATGCCTCATGTGCTGGACATCCAGAAATGATGCTGTCTGCTAGCTCACATTTCACTACCCAGATGTAATGAAAGCACTAAAGAAACATGTCTGATATTCAAAAAGCAAGACCAGTGCACTGCAGCCAAGGGTCTCAAACATAGTATTGACAATTTTGAACTTGTCCTCCAAACAGTAATACAGGGTAAAAATTTGGAAACTATCAACATTGTTTCACAAAGTTTTCAAAAAAAGAATATTGCTATTTTGCAGGCAAGCAAATATCTAGCTAGTGCATCTGAGAGCCCAAAATCTTGCCCAGTCATTGGGTATTGCTTCTTCCTTTCCACAGAAACGCACAATGCACAGCAAATGACATTTCGACGAGTTGTGTGAGGATGAAAGACTACTGAGTGTGGAGGAGCACTTTCGAAGTTTCTGTATTTAACAGAGGTGTAGACACTGCAGTTACAAAGGTGATGAGCAGGTTCCATAGCATGCAAGAGGTGGCAAGGAGGTTTGGGTATGTATGCCCACAAGAACTTTTGTTGAAATCTGACAAGGAAAAGCATAAATCATCAAGTGACTTATGGCTGACCAATACAAAGATGACTTACACATGGATTTTTCCAGAACAAATGAGTGCCAACATTTAGAAGCACATTCATGTTTGCTATCAAGGAAATCAAGCATGACTCAGTTCAAGATCATACTTTATAAAGCACTTCTCTGTTCTGCCAAGCGTGACTGATGCAGCCACGGCCATTAAGCTATTATAAATCTCTGACTTGTATGTGGCGAAAGATTTTTCTCAAAGCATGTATCTGAGAAGTACCATTGCAGAGGAGAGAGTGTCGGGGCCAGCCATCCTGAGTGATGAAAATAAATACACTTAACCGGGTAATACACAGACTTAACTTAAAGACAGTGGTATGGGATGTCGCTCATTGAAATGCCAAAAGATGTGCACATGTATACTCATTGACAAGTTTTGTAATGAAAGCCCCTCCCCTAAAGAGGACGGTGCTGATGCTCAAGGTTCCCTGCGGGGGGCTCACATGTTTGCACTTACATGTCAATTAACAAAAAGAGCATGAGTACAAGAAGCTTCATTACCAAGGTGCAAACAAAATGAACTCTGTACTCAGAGTTTTATATAAAAATACAACTACCTTTTACAACCAGTAGAAACTGTTGATATATTTTAGCACTAAAGTACTAAAATATAGTCAACTCAATATGTTTATTACACGTCATGTTTATATTACTCCCGATCATCTTCAGAATTATGACATAGATTTTAGATTTTAGAATCAAATGTTTTTCAGGCTGCCATTGGCATACTGTGATAGCAGTAATAACTAGCACCGCATGAATGTCACCATGCAGAGAAAGTAGCAAACTAGCTTAGCATCATGCCTGCAGTTACTTTTGTTTTGTGGTGTTTGACATTCACGTGCTGATGGGACATCTTGGACAGCTGCAAAACAGCTGTGTTTTCACAAGTGCTGTATGCTGTGAATAAATCAAAACCCAGAGACAAATGAAAAGCAGATGCAGTCACTTCAACAAAAATGCGGCTTCGGAAACTTATTGAATAATAAAAATGGTTGTTTTGAAGCTGAACCTCAAGAATTGGGTGTTGGAGCTTTGCTAAAGCACAAAATGTACAGTGCTACAAAGAGTGCCACAAAGATAAACATGACTGAAAGGGTCACGTATTAAATGAATCGACAAATGCACAGTTTGAAGTTATGCATCTTTAGGCATCCCTGCTTTACCCAAGGCTGAACTAGCAGCTGGGCTAACGGTCAGTTAGTAAACTCCTCAGCTTATTATCTTAGCCCTGTCTCTAATCTGACAATAAGTTTACACAGTTCAGAAGAGATATTTTTACCACTTACTTGTCTGCAAACCAAAGATTTTTTGTGGAGCGGTTAAATAAACATGAATGTTAATATGTGAATGTGAATCCATCTAATGAGCTACAATAGCTTCTTCTGTGTTGGACTCTCTGCCCATTAAAAACCAGCGTTGTCAAGCTGGTAAATGGTTTAAATTCACATGGTAAAGTTCACCAAATTTGAACTAAAGCCACTTAGGCAACTTGGCTTAAATACAAATTTTAAAGTATTTTTAAGAGTGAAAAAGTCTTGGTCTTAATGCATTAATTCGGTGCTTCTGACCTCTCATCCACTATATAAGATAAGAAAAACAGGAAAAGGTAATTTCCAGGTACAATGAATAAAGCCCAAGCACAACATTTGCTCACTATCTATCACATCATGGTATAATAAGCCTGGTCCATTTAACCGTGATAAAGAGAAAATGGGTATAAAACATTGATGGATAAATGAATGGATTCACAAGGACAATTCCCGTCTGTCTCCTTAGCACACTAACATTATTGAAAAGTAGTAATGTTTTAGGGCAGTCCAGACTTGACAGACCTAGATACAGTGACTTAGTGTTCAAGGCCACAGGATCCCATGACTTAGCAGAAGTTGATTTTGGCAGAGGAAGTTCACATCTTTGTTTTTTGTTTGCCTTTCCATTCGGACCCCACAAATCAGTCATGTGCTCCCAGAAGTTCTTTAAAAATATCAACACAACATACACAATCGCCTGCCTCCGCCCTTCAGGACAATGTCTGCCATTGTTGGGATGTTATTCCAAAAAGACCTTGGTAGACAATGAAACATCCATTAACAGAAGGGGAAATCATTAAGAGATTACTTTTGTTATTGCTTTTCAGTGAAGGATTGCATGAGTCCTTAATTTTAAAATAGCAAGCCTATTGCAATTACACTGGGCAACTTAAGCATGTCTGCTGCTGATTACGGAGAGAACATGTGTGCATGGAGGCATCAACAATATTCCAACTTGCCAGTCCACTATACTGAACAGTAGCTTCAGTGTCTTATTTTTTCAGGAGTTATGTTTAGCATTTTTTCCTCTTTGACCAATTTATGCCTGTATTGATTTCTCCCTAAGCCTTGACACAGCCCATAATGAGTATCAGTGCCCAGTCTGATCTACATGATGTTAAATGATGCTGCTGTACTATACTATTGATGATGTCTCGACAAACTCACTGGCCTTTCAGGAGCTTCTGTTCTTGGCATTTAATGGTTCAGTAAAAGCAGCCAGTACTTCTGAAATGTTAGGAGGAGTCGAGTGTTTTCAGCACTGCTATCCACTGAGGAGAGCTGCCATCATTTGTTTTTGAAGCTTTGTATCAGTCCAGCCGCAGTCAGAGATGTAAACAGGATTTTGAGGATACAAAGACTAAGTCCAGTCATTGCACCCCACCCCTTAACGTTAATGTAGATTTTTCATATTTTATCTAGTCAGTTAACTGTTAAATTATATTTTCTGTACATTTTTATTCCATGACATGAAGGTCTAAATGTTGTTTCAAAGCCCACTTTACCCAAAAATTTTATTTGAAAAATACTGTAATATTTACAATTTCTTTTTAATTTCGTATCAACAATATTTATTTTCACTGCCCCTAGAAGTAGTCAGATTTACTCTTACAAAAATAGTTAAAACATAATTCATATTTTCACATTCAAAACACATTTCAGGTATTGTGAGATATTTCACATTTCAAATGTGAAATATCTCACATGTGAATAACACAGTTGCCTGTCTATGAATTTATTCAATACATTACAATACAACATAATTTTGCAAGAAAACTAAAATAAAGTGAATAAGAATTAAAATGACAGGAACAGTAACAATGAAACTATGATGTCCACACTTGAAATGTTAAAGTGTAGGTTAGCACACTTTAAGAAAGATAACAATCTACAGAATATTTTGGCCCAAAAGCCATCTAACTTTCCTGGGTAAACATTCTGTATATTATTTTTGGCAATTTTTTTGGTTGCCATTTTTTCCCCCATGTTAATTTGTCAGGTACATTTATAAAAAATTCAGTATTTCATATACTCCAAGAAAAAAGCAAACTGAAACTGAAACTGTGAAATTCCTTTCTCTTTGCACATATGCACAGCTGATTTTTGGAAGATTTTATCATGGTACCACCACTAACTGTCGATCAATGTTGGAGTTATCATCCTGCTGCAGTTTTGACATCCATCCTCCACTAAATTTGCCATCTTTCCCACTGACACCTGGCACAGCTGCCTTTTTACATGTCAAGTTGATTTATTATGTGACTGCTGCAGAGAACAGAGCAGCATCAAATCTCCAGTGTGAAGTGTGAAGCATGAGAGGAGAAAAAAACGATGAGACAGAGCTTTCTTTATTTAACATTCCTTTTAACATGTCCCGTCGTTGCTTCCAACTTCCCACTGCTTTCTGTGAAAATGGCCAAAATCAATTATTTCCAGTTAAGTTGGTAAAACAGGTGTATCGTGCTAGAACAGAATTTTGGCACATAACATAAATTTAGCCTTGGCAACCGTGCATCATTTCCTTTCCCCTCTGTCCTGATACTGCAGCTGAATGACAATGGGAATGGAGGTGTCTCGGCACTCATTTCTGCAATGCCTGAAGAGAGAGGAAGATGGAACGCCTCTCCGGGCATCTCGATGCATTCTCATTCCAGTGTCCTACCAAATACAATCAGAGTGGGTAAGGAGCGGTGAGATGCCACGTGCCTCTTCCCCCAGGGGTTGGAATTTGCATGGAGATAATGTTGATCAAAGCAGGCATCCCCTCCTTTTTCTCAACCCATCAATCCCACAACAGTTGGAAAGACTAGCATGGATTTTGGTCGCAGAGGAATATTTGTGAAAGGCTGGGAGAGACTATGACAGAGGATGGTGAGGGTTTTAAATGCTTTAGTGACATCTCACTGCACGAGAGGTCACAAGCTAAAAAAACACTTAGCTTTGACGAAAGATTGCTTTGTGAGAGAGCAAAGACTGATTCTCTTATCTTTATTACTGAGTCTTACTGTATGTTACAATGCTATCCATTAACTCAGGATTATTTAAAGTGAGACTAAAACTTTTGAAAGAACAATTGGCCCATCCTGTCTCTTACAAATGAAAAGTTGCATTCTTGAGCAATAAAACTTTCCCAGGTTGTTTCAGTACACTCAGGTGTTGTAATGCAGCAGCCTTACTGACTCACTGGCTTTAAGCCTCTTCTCTACTGGTTCTACTGTTAGCATCTTTTAGCATGTCAATGTTAAAAAGTTGTGTAACAGCATTTCAAAATTTTTCATCACAAAATACAAAAAAAAAGGGGGGGGGGACCATATTTCAGGGAACATGTGTGATGTTTCTTGTTTGTTGTCCATTTGCTCTCAGTCAGGTTGCCTACTGATGATGTACTTAAGCAACTGTGCCAAAAGAACCTTGGGGAAACGGACGAAATTCCAATGCATTTTTGGAAATTAACTAACCTCATTGTTAAGATCTCCTTTTTACACAAATCCTTCAAACTAAACATCAAAATAGGTAATTTGCCAATCTTTGTCCTTCTCCCCTGACCTCCTCCATCAAAGGTTTTATGGTGCTATAATTATGTCAAACTACTTCCACCATTACTGATGACAGAGGACATGTATAATTTACACAGCCAGGTAAACATAGTCAATTGTATTCTTAGGTTTTGAGAAAATGACCACTGTTGTCATTCTTTTGTGAGGACAGTCTAATTTTTTGATAAAACCTCTTAATTCTGATTGGAAAGAGGATCTGTAATTTTTGAGATTTTATTTCTTAGGAAATACAGCCGGGTGAAACACACGCTTTAATTTTTGCGAACAGACCAATGTGGGATTTCTAATATTGATACCAATTTAAACTGATATATATATATGTTTCTTGAACAATTCTTTTCAAATTTGAATAATTCTTGCCAGACCAAAACAGAATAAACAATGAAGGTAGTGAGGATAGAAAATGATAAAACTGTACTTGTGCTGTATAGAACAAAAAAATTACTTAAATACTTAAATACATTAAATTGGATCTGTTTTATGTTCTGTCAAACATGCCCTTTTCTTTTCTTTCTTATGTGATACTGGAAAATGAAAGACATAAACATAATATGAATAGGAAAAAAAATCTCATAACAGCCAGTATATCTTGGATCAATGCATATCATACTGTAAATCAGCTGCAGCTATATTCAGATACTGATTAATTAGTGGAAATTAGATATTGGCTGAAAAATGTCATTAAATTAATCATCAGTTCATCCCTAATAATTATACTTAAGCCTAAAGTTTAATATGCTGATGATAGATCCGTGTTGAATTGCTGCATCTGGTATGCTGAGTTTTCTGTTGATTTCAATATTCAGAAAATATGTCCACCAGCCTCCTGCAGAATGTCTGTGCAGCTTCTTAATATACTTTCAGATTCTCGCAGGCAAGATAAGGAGCTGAGATCAGCTGATAAATATCTAAACTTCAACCGCCTGCTTCACCATTGCCATCACTCTCCCTCTCAAGACTTCCCTAATAAATCAGTCATCCACTGATACGCCTCTCTCCTCAGACCTAAGACCAGTCCAATCACCTGGCTGGAGTGAGGAAGGGAGAAGGACAGACTGTCAGAATTAGTCAGGTGGATACAGTTGAGCCTGTAAGGCTCGAAGGAATCTGTATGCTGTGTGTCAGTATGAAATTTTAATGATGGCGGGTGGCTGGGCATGAGTGCTGAAACGTCTGTATTAGGAACTGCAGCTCTTGGCAGGCTGGGAGTCCTTGGAGAGACAGATGTAGAGCTCATCCAGGGGAGGAGAGCTTTGATCAGCTCCTCTTATTTCCATATCGCAATACGCCAACTGCTCTTCCTGCTAAATGAAAGAAAACATGGATTATGAGTCACTGGGCTCAAGCGGCAGAGCTGCATGTGCCTGCCTCTTGGACAAAAAATGAGAATGGCGTGCCAGTGCGGCATTATTTTCAACAAACATTTGCACGTCCCACCTATCTTGGGTGAAACAAAGACTTGGGTTAAGTAAAGATCATGGTCATGGTTAAAAAAGACCTGTTACATCCATCTGTTGTATGCCCTCACTCCTCCCTAAGAGGTTTCTGAACACCACATCCATCTACATACAGTATGCTTCTGACAAACAATGCTCCAATAAGATCTTGTAAAAAACGTATTATAAAGGGATGTCCCTATTTACATTTGGCCTTGATCCAGACCCGAGGGCCTCAAAATCTGGTATCTGTCGAAACCGAGTCCGATCTGACACAGCTGTCCAGTGCACACTGAAGTTAAAACTTGAAGATGAGATAGGATAGAACATCAACCCAAAAGATTTTTTTGTCCCAAAGATGCTTCATACACAGTATATTTTTCATGGGCTACTCCTGAGCTAGTCTTGACATGATGTACTCAACCAATGGTTTTACTAGAGAAGACATACAGTATCCCTTTGTTGGTGTTGGACCTACAGTAACACTTACTGTAGTCCACTGGTGATAGTACAATAGTGTTACAGAGTGGAGCTTCTTCCCTCTCTGACAACAGTAATTGCTTGCTAAAAATAAGAAGCTGCTACCTTTTTTTTATTCTGCTGGGTGCTAAGAAAGGGAGGGGAGAGACAAAGATTCAATAGCTTATTAGCCTATTGGTGTTGGAGCTCAGTGAATCTATGTATTTAGGGTGTCGGAACAAAGTCTCAAAGTCTCTGACACTGGTGCACGCAAATAATTCTACAAATTCAAAGCACTCTAATTTGCAGAGCGTGGAAACACACAGCTGTAGAGTATGATTACGATAATGGAGAGCAGCGCTGCACATTAGCATTCTGAGGTGGGTGGACAAAACACAGCAGAGTACCGTAAGGGATTGAATTTTGATCTTCTTTATTTTAATCAATACCAGTTCATTAAAACATGTAACATATACTGATACTGACCCTAAGACTGCCTAGGCCCATCTCTGGTATTAAAGATTTAGAAAGACATTTTTGCTGTCTCTTCGTGAAATTTAATTGCCGGTGGTATTCTAACATGAAGGTGTAACTGACGTCCAGTGGTGCAAGTATTGTGTCATTTCCTGTTAGTATAAAATGGTTAGGTATTTTGATTTCTTGCAAGCTAACTGCAAAGACTGTAATTTATAAAATGTTAATACAAGCTTCATACTGTATTATACGTGCATACTTGCAAGAAGGCACCTGTGAGGGCAATATAAACATCTTCTTAAGTGAGACAGTCCTCCCCTTAAAACTAACCCTATAGGTCGTCTGTGCAAGCAGCCTATTACGACCCATAGTTATTTATTGTTAGGTGACCTCTGATGGGAGGAAAGGAGAAAGTCAGGTGACGTGGTATGAAGAGTGAGAAAGTCTGCATAGGGAGGAGGTCAGGGTGGCTGGATGGGCCGACGAACAGAGGACCTTGACATGGGAGACAACTGTTTGTTTCCCATTTCAAACCAACAGTAATTGTTTTATCTGTTAACCATGACCATTTCATAACCTTAACTACGTGTTTATTATTGTAACTATGACGACGAAGGTCCTCTAACCTTAATGAAGTACTGATTTGAACCCAAACCATGATGTTTCCCTAAACCTAACCAAGCTGTTTTTTGTGCCTAAAGCTTACCATACCATAACTGTTCCATGACCCTTAACTGTGTGTTTATTATTGTGATCATGATGATGAAGGTCCGGTAAGCCTTGTTGCATTAGGGGTGCTTTTTAAGGAGACAATCGTATTTGTTGTATCAGAGGGTAGGGACAAATGACCAATATGGTCGTTAAAGTTGGAGGACCTGTTGTCTTAAGCATACAATCTATATCAAAGGGTTGGTTCATGAAAATTTCCAAAACATTTGATGAAACAATCCTGCGTTAAGATCACTTGCTAGCTTTCTTGGGGGGCTTTCAACTTTTCTAACACAGTCTTCATCAGATGGAGTTTGCTCAGTTGTCGTGGTGATGGATGGGTAAATTGTAGCCATAAAGGGAAGCACATGGTCAGCAACAATACTCAGATAGGCTGTGGCATTCAAACCATGATTGACTGGTATTATGGGGCCCAAAGTGGGCCAAGAAAACATTCCACACACCATTACACCACCACTACCAGCCTGGATTTGTCCAGATTTTGAGATATGTCTCTGAGGTTTCTGACTCCATCTCAGTATAATGGGGGTGAATTGAATTTCATTTGCGGCACATACAGATTGAAAAAAAATACATTAAAAGATTAACTCTGTTTCTTGTGCTCTAGGTAACTGTTTTCTGATGCTACAAAAAGGACAAACAGCATTAACTTGCATGCTTTTTGTAAAGACACGTTCTGTCGCTGGCTGGGAGGAGAATTTTGAGACTTGGGTCCACTTTTTAGTGTTGGAAGAGAGAAGAGAGAAAAGCAAAGACAGCAGTCACTAGAATCCAAGCTCAGGAAACCATTTAACATCAATCTACTACTCTATATTTGTTCCACTGTATTCAGAGTGTATATGGAGTGCTTTGGTGTTTATACGATATGCAGTGTGTGCTCTTGATTGTACAATGTGCTTGTCTGCTTCTTTAGTGCAGCAAACTCTGTATTTTTGATGAATGGAGCTCTTCTCTCTCTACTGTGTTATATGTTCATCTCCCTCCCCCTGTCTGGTTGTTGTTTTTTTGTTCTTTTTCGGTTTGGCACTGAGTTGATGCTCTATTCCTCAGGGTTCCAGCATGCATTGTGTGCTTCGGGCATTGGAGGATCGGGGATAAAAAACACATAAAAGAGGGGGAAGAGGTGGTGTTAGGGAGACAGAGAGAGAGAGTCATGACAGCTGTACAACCCTCAGCTTTTTGCTGGAGCTGCAGTGGAGATGTTTCTCCATCTTTGATCATGGCTTTCACTCCTGCATGCACAGTATTAATCTGCATCACTGTTGTTCCTTTTGTCTCCTGATAGAATGGGATGGGATGGAGATGTCTTTGTTTCTAATTTTTACACGCTCTGACACCTTCGAAGGTTTTTTTTTCCACTGTGGTTATGCCACATCACAGCATCTCTCAGTCCTCCCCCTTGCCTCCGCATAAACTGTACCCACCCTCCTTGGCCCGTTAATTTTGCTGCATAACTGACCCATTACATTGTGGTGTTTGTTTGTTTGGCTTACCATGATGGCCAAGATGATCCCCAAATGAAGTGTGTTGTCGCCTCAGTGTGAGTCACTTGCTGACAGAATGAAGGGATTTACAGAGGCTTTTGCTGGCTGTTTTCATATCCTAAATGAAGCATGAAAATGAGTCAACAAACTCCATCTGTAAGAAAAAAAAAAACGATGATAATGAGTTATCCGGATATTCTCTGGATATCCTGCAGATATTTACTTTAAATGTGTGAAATTTGAGCAGCACATACTGTACATGATTAGTACTGCACAAGACAAAACCACTGGCTAATGTCATTACTGTTTGACTTTGGTGAACAGTGATCTGACAGTCTCTGACGTAAATTCAACCGTTAACCTTTCAGAATAAACAAGTCACTTTGATTTCATTACATGAGAAGTTCTATGGTAACTGAGCGTGAAGTTGGTATTGAGATTAAAGTAGATCTTTTCTATTTTTTGTTTTGCTCGTCTGAGGTCTCATTGTACATGAGACCTTCAAGTACAATATGGAACTTAGTGAGATTTGTGTTATTTTCAGCTTCTGTAGTGTCACAACATCTAGTCAGTTTGGAGATATCTGCCAAATATTCTGGTTTTGAAGTCCTCCTTAACTTTACTTGGATGCACATATAAAACTGAAAATGTTTTAATCATGACTAAAGTAATATCCAACACTGTAATTGTTTTTCCCACTGATTATAGACCATCTGAACCAGTTACACTTATTAAGATTTATTCTTGAGGCAAAGACTCCACAGTTTAATAAAATAAAATCATATCTCCCTTTAGCTCAAACTTTGGTATTTTCTCCATTGTTTACAAGGGAATCAAATCCTAAAACCTGCTACTGTGGCTTGAAAAATATATTTAAAATTCATTCTTCATCCTTAATATCTTCAGTCATAGTGTTGGGTTCTGCACTTTAAACTTGAAATACAGCACTGAAAGTGGCTATAATCAATAGTTTTATAGTAACAGTGTATCAAATGACAATGTAAAAACAATGTGAGAGTGTGAAAAGGGTCAGAATTATCACCTGAATCTGCAGCCTCCCTAGGCTCGAAAAACCCACTTTACACTACCTCCTCAGCAACCAGTCGCAGACACACAGTTAGAGCCTAGCTGGCAAAAATAGCACATTCAGCATCCATTTAGATGTAGTACATATCTCCCTCAGGATTTGGTAGAGACGAAAAATAGAGCTAAATGAGTGACAAAATTGGACTCACATTCATCGGGTGGACACAAACTCTACTGCAAATAAATAATAATGCCCCCAAGCGGCCACAAATCACTTATTAATGATTTAAAGCCACTGTGTTGTATTTTAAAATTTCTGACTTTGCCCCAAAGAGACAAGACTGACTTTTATAACTGGACTCCACATGTAAAAGTCAGAATCTGATGTTTCCCCAACAGGGTTAGTCACTGTTATCCAGTCCACTTCTGATGTGATGCTTTGCTTTGTGGACATTTCAAACCACAATGTATTTTAGAAGAAAAAAAAATAAAAGGTAGTAAATTAAAAGAGAGCATCAGAAAGACCTCTTAAAATCTCATCACAACACAGTATTTAAAATGTCAGTCGTTTCATTATGTGACAGACATGCTTGGCTATACATCTTCCTCAGATTCAGGAATGTTATTTGGAATTTATGCCTTACGTCCTTATGCTAAAAAAAAGCTGCTAATTGGCAGAATTAGAAGAAACAAGTAAAAATAAGGGCATGTCAGTCCTATTGATAGGACTCCTGAGTCTTTGGCCTACAAGTAATTCACAAAGCATTTTAACAGTAGCTTTTAAGTCTGAGAGAAGTTAGAGAGAGTCCAGAGGACTCATAAGTCACTACAACCTCCTCAACATCAGTCAGCGTTATTTTTTTGAAAAGATACAATGATAATGGACTTTTAAATGTGTATTTTGATGTTGGCAAATTATAGAGATCCAGTCAACTCACCAACAAATTTCAAAAATCCAGTAACACCAGGGACAATAGATGGCACAACTCTGCAGTACTTGTGCACAAGAAAAAAACAGTTTGCAGTGGTATTGAAATTGAAATATCTCAGGATATCAGAGTTCATCCACCCAAAAGGTACTTTTCTGACCCCAATTTATTTATATAGTTTATTAAGTGTACAGCAACACCAAATAAATTAAATACATAAACATTGTTTAAAGGCAATTTCTGAATTACTTGCCAAAATTTTTGTTATATGTATCATTACTCTTTCAAAGGAGGAAGATTATAGTGGGCTACTGGAAAAAATATCACATGCAGATACAATATTTAACGAGTCAATATTTCATTTTTTTTCATGTATGAAATCTGTGAAAGTTCATAAAACATCATAAAACAAATTGTTACAAATTCTACCCTCCTGTTCCTGTGCATGAATATTTTATTTCACATTCACTGACACAGACCAATCACTTGTCAAACACCAATCACTGTAGACATACTAAGTAAGTTCATTCATGAAACATGTCATCCATAGCAACAGAGTCAACCCCACCCCTTATCTTATCTCTCTCCTCCTTACTGAAAGTAGCTCCCAGCAGCTTTGTGAATCAGTCTTAATAGGACACTCTTAGTTAGGAACTTTTTTAAAATATGTATTTATTTGATTTTTAATTTATTACTGAATACACTCAGCACTGAATCATTTACATTTAATATACTAAGCTCCTTTAAGCCAGTGGTATAGTAACACACAGTACATTTTCATGTATAAAATAATGTGAATTTTATTATGTTAAGACCTGTTCTCTGTTTTGCAACACAAACTGTACCCCTCAAAGTTTCTAGGCACACCAACATTTCCATTTTCAGTTGCTCAGTGAAAGTAGGAACAGTGAAAATGGAAAGGCAAAAAAGCCTTGCTCCTTAGCCAAAACATGACAAAGTACTATTATTATTCCATTAGACATTTCCTCACTAGATGTTGCATTGGCCCTCTGCTCTAACATAGCAACTCATCTCCACTCTATCATCCTCCCAAGTGCTGTTTTCATGTCAGGGCTTTTGGTTTATATCTGGAATACTTTTTGCTGTACCTAAAAATCAATGTCGTTTTAAGTATAGTATAGTATAGTATAGAAATTCATTATTTGTGCTGAAAGAATAAAAACACAGCAAAATCTTGAAAATGTGACTGAGATTTATGTCAATCACAGGCCATACTATAGTAGGTTTGGAGTAACAAAGGGTAAAAATTGGCTTTGCAGGAGGCTGCCAGTACAGGAGATGAGTTCTGTTGATACAGCATGTATTAGTAGTGTTTCTAATAATTTACTGCCAATTACTTGAGGTGATTACCATGATCTTGCAGTTCTCTGATGATTTTTAATGGGGTCTTGCTGGTGTTATTGTTTTATTCGCATTAGAATCATATTTGTTGAGTAGCTGTAATTGTTTTACTGTAGGTATGGTCTGTATATTCAAGGTTCACCCATACCTGGGCCTTTTTGAAGCCTGGTGAGGCCACAATTTCGATTCATAAACTGGAAATGTGCTTTTCTCGGCTGCATGTATGCAAAACTACATGAGTTTCATTGTTTCTTTTATACTTGTATGGATTGGGGATATAGCATATGTACCACCAGAAAGGAGTGTCACATTTAGAAAACCACAATGTATAGAAAACATAGAAGAAATCAAGGAACAGAAAGTAACCCCCCCCCCGTAATGTTGTTAAAAAACTGTGAAAGAAACGTGAAAGAATTTGTATTTATCAATGTAAATGGACGAGACAATGAAAAGATGAACATCGATATTAAGTGCTTTGAAGAGCAAGTTACTTTCATTTGTTCTACTTGAAGATTGACTCTGTCAGTAGTATTCTAAAATGGACACCTAAACCCGATAGAAAAAACAGACAGAAAAATGAGAAAAAGGTGGATCAACCAGTAAGCTTGTTTGTTGTGCACTATGCCTCGTTGAAATTTGGAAGGTATGAGCATTGCCTCCTCTGTAAATTAACACATAACACCCCTGGCTGTTCGGGTTCACACAGATGTTTATGTGTGTAAATGATCTTGTCTTTATAATATTTTAAATTTAAGATTTTGAATTACACGTAGAAATAGAAAGTATTGGGGTTTCCTGGTGGCCTTTTAAAATGCATGGCATATAAACCCAACATCCATGGTTCAGTTACAGTTGGTGTTGGAACCCATCTCCCTCCCATGTTTCCGGTCTGTCTCTCAATTGTCAATACATAACAAAGGCAAAAAAACTAAACAAACGAACAAACCAAAAAAACCCAAAAGAAATAAACAAACAAAAAAGGTATGAAACAAAATTTAATTCATTGTATTTTTGGCTTGACAACAGCGGGACCCTATAAATGCGAATGTCAGTGACTGACTTACTGACTGACTGACAAAGAGCGTGTGTGATACAGTTACACCGTTGCTCAGCTGGCAGAGTGTTGGAGTTTCCCCATTTGCCAAATCTAGAGACAAATCTAGCGATTTTTTGGACAAACCATTGCTATTTTCCGTAGAAGAGAGTTGCTAGTATGGCCCTGCAAGCACAAAGTTGGATTTCCCTCCACAGGCACACCTCTCAGTGAGTCTCATTGAATTGACCACACGTCAGCTGCAATAGATGTGAAAGAGCTTCTAAGTTTCTCTCTGAGAGATAATTTTACAAGTGACTGAAATGTCTTGACACTTTGAAATGGATTACCATGAAATTTCGTTCAGACATTTATGCTTACCATGGGATAAATTCTTATGACTTTGATGATTCCCTGGCTTTTCCTCTAGCGCCATCATAAAGTTGACATTTTTAGTTGAAATCGAAATTTCATAACAAACATTGAATGGATTTCCATGAAATTTGGTGCAGACATGTGCAACCCTCAGATCTGAGCTGAGTCATATTTGAGCTTGAGCAGCTACATCAAGGCAATAACCAAATCATCATTTGGTAATCTAAAACAAATACCAAAGATTAAAGGTGTCATGTCCAGACAAGATTTGGAGAAACTCATTAATGCCTTCATTTCCCACAGGGTGGACTATTGTAATGCTTTGTTGTCTGGTCTTCCTAAAAGGCGTTTAGACAACTTTAGCTGATTCAGAACGCTTCTGCTGGAGAACCAAGAGAACTGAGCACCTTAGTCCCATTCTTAATTTTTTTACACATGCTTCCAGTGATTTATAGAATAGATTTTAAAGTGCTAGTACTGGTTTATAGATAACTCAACAATCTTGGGCCACAATACATTTCTGATCTCCTTGAAGAAGATAAACCCAGTGGGGCTCTTATGTAGATCTTTAGGGAGCAGTCAACTGGTAGAACCCTGAGTCAGTACCAAACAGGGTGAAGCTTTTAGATGGAACCGATTTTATAATGATATGAAATATGCCTCATCTCCAGCCTCTTGAGAATTTAAATGAAAAACTCTGCTATTTTCTTGGTTTCTCTTCTGGGTCAGGTATGGCTCAGGTGGTAGAGCGGGTCGTCCGCTAACTGGAAGGTTGGTGGTTTGATCCCCGGCTCCTCCCCATGTCAAAGTGTCCCCCATGTCCCCATGTCAAAGTGTCTTTGGGCATGATACTGAACCCCATTTGCCCCTGATGGTTTGTTAATGTGTGTGCGTATAGAGAGTGCTGTTTGTATAGAAAAGCGCTGTATGAATGTGTGTGTGTGTGTGTGTTTAGAAAGCACTGTATGTATAGAAAAAGTATGCTGTATGAATGTTGTGTGAATTGGTGAATATGACAGTAGTGTAAAGCTGTTTGAGTGGTAAATAAGACTAGACAAGTGCTATATAAGTGCAGTCCATTTACCATCTCCTTTGTTGCATTTGGGGCAACTTATTACTGCACTGTAACTTCACAACTGCATTTCTGGTCTATCCTTATTTTTGTCTTATTTGCATTTTATTTAATTTTATGTATTTTAATTCATTTTACCTAATTTCTAAATCTCATTTTATTCTATCTTAATTGATTTTATTCTGGTTTTTCTTGCTTACTGTTTTTGTCATTCTTTGCTTATGAAAAGCACTTTGAATTGCCTCTGTGTATTATTTGTGCTACATAAATAAAGCTTCCTTACCTTGCCGTAGAAGGTGAATCCTAAAGAATTTTGCCAACTTGCCTCCAACCTCAATGACTATGTACAGTAGGTTGTTTGTCTCTACCCTTTGATAAGACCTATGGGCACATCTCCTGAAATAGCACGCCTTCGGTGACAGGCGTACCACACCTTCTTCATCATGGATACAATAATAAACATGTGGAGTGTACCAGCTGCAGCATACTGGACCTTCCTTGTCATGGTTACAAAACTAAACACTGTTAAGCTTATGGAACAGTCGTAGTTTGGCTAGGTTTAAGCACAAAAACTATTAGGTTAGGCTTAGGAAAAGATCATGGTTTAGGTTAAAATGAATACTTCCTGAGTTCATCATGTTTACAATAATAAACACACAACTAAGGCTGTGGTTAAAAGAAACAACGATGACTAATGGTTTCACATGGGAAAAAAACAGTGGTCTCCTGTGTAAAAGTCTTGTCATCTAACTTCCTCCTTTGCTTCCTTGATAATTACTACGGTCGCTAGAGGTCAGCTAACAATAAAATGGAACTATGGGTTGTAATAAACTGCTTGCATAAACAACCTATGGGCAGGAGGACCATCTTGAATTTGCAGATCCCCTGACTTTTCATCTAGTCCCAATGCAGGTCAAAGTTATCAGTTACCCTGTACAATATCTATATTTTCATGATTGATGGGCACAGAATTTGGTACGGACATTCATGCTTCCCAGACAAGGTATCCTGAAGACTTCTGATTCCCTGACTTTTAATATTACGGCATCATCAAGTCAAAATTTCGATATGTTCTATACTTCTACCTTTTTTATGAACAAATACTTGCCAAAATAAGTGCTGTTACACACTAAATTAAGATGGTCAACAATGTCTAAATTAAATAGTACCTGCTAATATTAACGTAATTGTGACGCTTTTTTGTAACTTAAATTTTAGTTGATTGCATATTAGCAGATTAGGTGTTTTTGTACGGAAACTTCAGGTTACGTAAATGCAGTGCTAAAAGTAATGCTAGTTTGTTGCGATACTGTATTTGTAGTAATACATTATTTACTTTTTTATTTTAAAAGTGCTGTTCCAACTCAAACTTTGATCGTTGACTCGGGGTGGGTGGGAACAAGGGGAATTATGTTAGTGTCCCAAAAAATTCTTGGGCAAGCCCTATTGTGATCTATTTACAATTCTGTAGTGGTAGCAGTATAACATACTGTCTTATGGCTTGAGTGTTACACAACCACAAATGACCAGAGCTGTGATTAGGAGTGTGATGAAGTCACTCTCTCAGCTAGTCTGCTGGTCGGCTCCAGGAATAATTTCTTCTACTACACATCACATGTGCAGATGTTGGATCCAGTTGTGAGGGCTCTTTGAGCCTGACTGCTGCATCATTTTGGAGTTTAGTTCAGTTAGTACCACGCGACAGATCGCAGCCTCTAATCCTGAGCAAGGCAATTTAATACCAAGCTGTGTGCAGCTTCTCACTAAATACTGTGCTTGTTTCACTGCCACTCTGTGAACATGAGTTTGACAGACTTTGATGGCAGCAGTGTTTGCTTGGCTTCTTCCCTTATTTTCCCACTGCCTGACGTCTGAGTGTCTAAGTGCTGTAATGAGCATTATAAGGTAGCAAAAAGTTATATGACTGAGTTAAAGCACCTAAACTAGCTCCCTGACTGTCAAAAACATATTTATGTCAAGAGTTAGTGTTAGTGGGGTTTTTACAGCCATGTTTTATTTCATTCTAGAGATAAAAACAAAGAAATCCACTAAAAAATAAATAAATGCAACAAATAAATCCAAACATTACAGGGAGATTCTGCTAAACTCTATCCAAAGCTACTTCTCAGATTTTGTGAGCAGCTTTTAAACTGTTCATTACAATGAATGTGCCAAACATATGTCATTATATTTGACAAATGCATCTTCATTGCTATATAGCATCATTTCACTTCAGACACAAAAGTTTATTTACATTTAACCAAAACCACAATCTTTCCCTAACTTTAACCAAAGTGCTTTTGTTGCCTAAATTTAACCACAGATAGAAATGTGGATGCAAAATTTGGTCTCTGGTGTATGCATGCCATCCATCCCAGCCACCTCCTGGCAACTCTGCTATATCTATAATCTGCTTGTAATGCAACACCATGCTCCTCAAGTAAAGTGTAACTTAAACAGTTTCTCAGACTTGAGAAAGTTCTGCTGGAGCTCTTGAGCAGGCAGAGCTAATTGGACGGATAGAGCTTAATCAGGACAACAGAGGTATTGAGGACAAGGCTATTCCATGCAAAGCAGACAACAGGATACTGAGGGGGAACAGGAAGCAAAAGACAGAGCCTGGTGACTGTTGCCAGAATCACTTGTACAAGCAAGGTGATGAGCCAAGCTGGTGGACTTCCTCAGGGTATGAACGTTACTCTTCTTACTTTAGAATATGTACGCACTGCTTGCAAGTGCATAAAGCTGAGATAAAGAGCTGAGTTTGTAGATCTGTGAATATGAGGCATGAGGAGAAAAGGCCTCTTTCCTCTGGAGCCTCAGTAAGAAATGAAACAGTATTGTGCCTGGCTTGGCTCCAGGCTCAGCGAGGGGAAAGACAGCTCGGGGTGGCTGCGAGTTTATGAAAACAGCAGAGGATGTAGCTATGATGGCTTCTATTTAAGTGTTTCTACGCAAATCTAAAAGGGGGCTTATGTCCTTCAGAGCTGGTGTTAACATGCTGTGCCTCCCGCCTATATTGGTATCTTATCAGGGCACTGTGCTTTCCTGAGCCTGTTTTTATACCAAACCCCACTAATTACACCATTATGTAATGACCCCATCTGTTGGCCCTGATGAAATGAGAAATATAATGCTTAACATATTAGACGTCAGAGACCTGATGGAAGTACTGTTTGCCTGTCAGCTGCTTGTCACTGAAGAAAGAGAGCCTATTTTTCTAGTCATGTTGGAGCTGATGATAAAATAACATATTACATTACGCGAGTTTTCTTTTGAGCTAAAGCTGGAAATTATAATGTCATGATTAGGAGTTAGTGTGTCTTCTTGAATATAACTTCCATTTTATGCCAAAGCCAGGCAGTGATAAGGCTGACAGGAGGTATGGAAGGGACTAAAAGCTGTAATCCAAATTTGGTGGACTGGAACCATTTAAAATTGGCCTGAGTTCTCCTTTCTTCAGATTTAAACTTACTCCATAATGTAGTTTATGTAGTACATTCATGCATGGTATGTCTGACAAAATAGAGCCAACTAAGTTGTATGTTCATTTAAATGTAACAAACACAAAGTTATTTGAGACTATACTGTAAGTGTTACTTAAGTATACTTTTTTGGATATGTTTACCGGAGGGGTGCAATTATGAGTCTCTTCAACTACAATTTTTTTGATAACTCACTATGATGGCAGAGGTTCATAATGATGGTTGGACATCCTCTGGTTTGCTCAAAATCCCTTAAGTGTTTTGAGAATGAATGCAAACTTAATTTTAGAAGACTACATATAATAGTTAATGGAAAGACACAAAATGTCACAAATGTGTTCTGGGTGGTGCGAATTGAAGAAAAAAAACCTGATTGCATATGTTGAATATGTTGTAACTTGAGTGAGAACTTCACACAGACATTGTAAACATGTAGAGAAACAAGAATAAAAATGAGAGAAACTGGACAAAAGGAGTACCTTGTCAATGTGTGTGTTGCTGGCTAGCTCCAGCTAATGTCTATACAGTCGATATATTGGCTGTTGGTGCTGAATAAAAACTGTAAAAAGTCCACTGTTCAAATATCCATTAATAATGTTGGACCAAAATCTGTAGTTGTTCTGAACATACCCTTAGTGCACAAACAGGTAATCCTCCATTCTTTCAGTACACAAGGCCGCTAGAAACACAGCAGCCAAAACAGCTGAAAGTCCAAGGCTACATTTGTTTGGCAGCCTTCCTATACTGTTACAAATCACTGGTTCAAGTATATTAATTTGAGTGTTTTCTGATTTGCCATCACTTTGCCATGGTTTGCACAAAACTGACTTGGTTAAGGTTAGGGAATTGTATTGTACTACATTTGTATCATTGTTGCACCAGAGTGATTAACTGTAGTTTTCCTAATATAGAGCAACTAGGCTAAAGGAGGGTTCCATTGTCTGTTCTTTAAGTGGTCACTGTATTTTGACTTATGCAAGCGGATATCAAAGTTTTAATCACTATTAGTCGGGCCTTGGAATAATAGGGAGACGGCAAAATCACTTCCAATGTGTTTTTGAATGAAGGAGAAAATACTATCTTTGTGACAGTGAGCAAATACTTCAATCTGCGTTGTTGCACCAGAGTGATTGGTAACAATGCTGTATGACTGCTGTAACAAAATAGCTGCAGTGTGTTATGATCAGGATCTTATTGTTTATAGCAATTATACCAAGGTCCCATTTAACCTGCATACTGAATGCAGTGTCCCCTAAAGTGTCCCAAAACGTACCCTGCTTGTCGTTCTCATCAATGCAGTTTGCAAAAATCATGGAAACCCCATCCAGCGTTCATTGCTTGAGGTAGTCCCTGTAGCATACAGCACCTATACTGTACCGGCTTAAGTAGATCCACACGTTACACCAGTGGCAGAAGAGTAAATGGCTGCTTGTAAGGGTATCTCCTTCAGAAGTTATCATCACAGCCATACATCCATACGTGTAAGTCCTGAGGAGACAGTGGCTATGGTTGGTTAGTCACACTTAGCATGATCAGGAGCAGCTTTCAGACATTTTCCCAGTGTGCTTCTGTGTGGGGATATTAACACTCAGAGGAACAGTCTAGGCTTGGAAACCTCTCTGAGCCTGTCAGATGTGCAGGTATGTGTATTTGTGGATGTGAGCTCACTGCAAATCATGTCCATCTTCATCATTTAAACAGCCATATCACTGTTTTTGTATCAACTGTTGACTCTTTTCCAAAGCATGCCATGATTTTATCCTACCTTCCAAACAGGAGCTTGTTTCAGTTAATTTCTGTAAGCTGTGGTAATAGGCTTGCTGACTTAAAACTTGCTTTAGATGGCAAATACATCACAATGAACATTTATTTGCCTTATTTCTTGCGCGAAAAAATTGTCAAGTCCTTCTTGCATTTAGCAAAATCAAAATTAGAGCGCAATCAATTTATTTCAGTGAAATTGCCACAACGAATGGATTTGTTTGCAAGGTGAAATAAATCTGCTTGACTTTTTGCGTAAAGTTCCACATTGGTGAACATGAGAGGCATTTTTTGCAGTAAGTTATATAAGACAGGATTCGTTGGTACAATGCGTTTCTTGAACAAGCTACTGCCTGGTTAGCAGTCTAGCTGCCTAGCTTGCTAACTGATGGATGTTCGCGGCTGCTAGCATGTTAGCAATTAGCATGGCAGCTATCGCAGTTCATCAACTAGCCCTGTGAATCGTCATTATGTCACCAAACTTCTAGCACCATTTATTTCACTGGAACATTTCAATTAATTTCACCATGCCACTAGTGCGAATAAGCCTTTATGATGAGGAAATACAGTTGCAAGCAGATGGAAATTTCAACTAGAGATAATCTTACAATGGGATCAGACCAGCCGTGATGCCGTCAACATGTTAACATTTTGACCCCTGAGTACTCAGTAGTCATTACTACATTGTTAAAGGAATACTCAGTGGTTGTTACTACGTTACTACATGAGTACTCAGTCCTCATGGGCCGGACCACACCTACCTTTGAGCTCGGCCTTCATTTTGATCTCAACTACACACCTGTCAATTTTTGTGACTGTGTCTTGTGCGGTTGTGAAGGTATGGTGACAAAATTTGTCCACAGAAAGACAAACAGATTGACAGACAGACATATAAACGCCAGCCACCTCTGTGGTAGTGTGTCTTCAGGGTCACATTTTACCATGTTGACACACACACACACACACACACACACACACACACACACACACACACACACACACACACACACACGAAGACTCATAAGGTGAAAACAACCCCAGTGTCGGAGCTGGTAAATATCTTGGTCGTACGTCAAAGATCTGCTGAAATCAGACGATGATCAATCCGGTGTGAGATCTCATATTTTCCTTATGATTAAAAAAACAAAAAAATTTTTTTTTTAAATTTTGGATTTTGTTGAAACTAACTGTAGTTTACTTTATGTAATTTAACTATACGTCTCTTTTGGGATTACCAAATTCATCATAATATTTGACAAATGACAACTTCTTCTAAAATGCATTGTGTTGAAAAAAAATAAATGCATATACAATATGCTGAATGTAAGAAATGCTTAATTTACTCTCCCAAAAGGTTCGCTTCACTTATTTTACAAATAATGGTTAGTTACTTATAATAGAGATTGCTACGCACCCCATGAAAAGAGTTGTATGTCTTCTGTGGCTCTGGAGGAGCTTTGTCAAGTCTGAGAAAATCAAGTTTTGAAAGGGAGGAGCTGTTTCAGAACCCCTGGATTCCAGACGTAAAAGTCCCATTCATTTTTCCTACAGACAATGTTGCATCACTCTTATTTGAGTACTTCTGAGGTTTGGATTGGCATGAAACTCTCCAGACTGAATTGGGTAAGAATCATTCAATCACACAGTTTAAAATTTTGTTACATCCACTACTAATGGTGGTCGGAAGCTACAGATTACAGTGTTGGGAAAAAGATTTTACAATCTTCAGTTTAAATCCATTTCCCTTTAAACTTTGGGTCAATTTGGATTAATTTTATAGTGCCGGGTTTTTTTCACAAATTCAACAATGGAGTGTTTTGAATCTGCTCTGATTCATGCTTCTTTTCCATAGCAATGGGGGCAAGACTCATAAGTGTTGTAGTAGTAACAAGTAACAAGTGACATTGAGGATATCCTTTAAAGAAATGGGAATACAGAATCGGCAAAACACTTCTGAACCCAGCGGGCCCCTCACACAGTCCTCTAAGTCTGATGATGTCTCATTGTAATTTTGGGCTTGTTGACTACAAATTTATTACAAAGCCTATGTTACAAACTGGGGTGTCAAGTTTGAAAAAAATGGATATTTACCAGGCAAGGAAGGTTTGGTGAAAAGATGCTATTGGTTGCATTATGGGCTTTTGGGGCTTGAATCCAGACTTTTAGATTCAAAGTCTGGATTTTTACCACTGTCAAATCTGTCTCTTGTGATTCCTCCAGGTGCAAGAATAAATAATTGGAGTACACATTTAAAGATATTTTTCTTACATGTTTATGGTGATAACTTTGCTCAGTTGTGCTATTGCTGATCATTGCACAATGAAGAGCAACAGTATGAGGTAATGAATATGTACAATATACCTGATATTACAGGAATGTATGTGCGAATTGTTTCATGTGTGCATGTCTCTGTCTGTGACCATGGGTGCATGTGAATTAATGAAGCAACTTGTACTGTAGTGTCTTTATAACAACTGATACAATGGGTCCCAAGACTCCCAGCTGGATCAGCTCCGTGCGCAACATGAAACAGCCAGGACCCCCACATGTCTACCACACTGAAAAAGTTCCATTCATGTAGTATGATGAATAATGCACATTGAGGAAGGCAAAAAAAAAAGAAAAACCCTTCATAGGTCCTGTATGAATAATGAAGATATTGTGTTTGTGCAGGTTGTCTGATTAGATGAGAGGCTGTCATATATCTTGTCCCTTAAGGGTGCAAAGGCTGCTCATTTTAATTTCCATTTTACACACGAAAAATATGCAGAGATTATTTTGTAATTGATCCTGGTTAGAGAGATGTACAATCAATTGTTGTCATGTCAAGCCCCTCCAGCCTCTGATGGATGACACTGTCGATACCTGTATTGCCACTGAGGACTGTTGACCTTTCTCTGAGGCATGTTATCACTAGTTGGCCCAGTCATTATGCTGCAATCCAGATGCCAGGGGTCGGCAACAGTGGAGTCTCCATCTATCAGAGAGAGCAGAGAGCTGCTAAACAGACTTGGAAGAGAGGTACAAAAGGATGGAGATGAGAGAAAAACAAGGAGCAGAAAAACAGAGATAAACATAGAATGTCAGATAGAGGTGTACAGTAGAGAATTTTTTTGAAGGCTGATGGAGATTTCCCTTTGAAAAATTTGTACCTGGACTGTTCAGCATTTGCTTATGACTAGCTCTTAGTTTGTTTTAAGCCAATGTGCAACCAGAGCTTGGTCTGTTTCTGATCGAGCCCAGAACCAGCTGGGAAAACCTCTGACAAAAGACCAGCTGGCTCTTGGTACAGTCAAAAAATCCATTTTCCAGTATTACAGTACTGTTAGCATTTTCTTTATGTGGTACTGGACAGATAAGCATAAAACAACCCTATCGCCAGACAGGGATGGACTTTGTTGTTATGGCAAGTATATTATTGTTAAGGTATGGTTAGGGCTAGGCAACTAAAACACTTGGTTATGGTTAAAGAAAGATTGTCGTTAAGGTTAATAAACATGCATTACATCAAAAGGTAAGGTTTAGGATCCGTTGTCTGCAAAGGGACACAAACGCTGGACTCCTGCATGAAAGTCAGATGTGCTACACACCCATCCAGACACTTGCTTTCATCCCAGATGAAGGCAACACTACTTCTTACAGTGGCACCATCGGCATTAGAAGGAAATTGTAAGCTTAGGAATTATCCAATGGATGCTATTTCTAGGGACATGGATGCTGGTATAAAATGCCTACGGTGAAATTCACTGAAGCAGACTAAGTTCTGGAGAAACTGCAAAAAATTGATCTTGATGGAATTTGTTGAAGACATATTAAAGTTAGTCCTTTGTTGCATTTTGATTGTCTTATTAAAGATGCAGCATGTTTGGCTCATATCATGAACAGGTTATTAGATAATGGAGCCCCGGGCAAAGACTTGTAAAAAGTCCCCCACCTCTTCTACACTGGAACAAGACCCCCAAACTGAAAGAGAAATGCTGTAAAACACCTAACAACAAGGCAGCTGTGCCGCCCACTACAAACATTTTGTGATTTTCATCTATTTGAAGTTTTTTTTGGTCTCTTTCTAGTCATTTTGTTTCTCTTTGTACTTGTTTTGTGTCATTTCGCGGCTGTTTTGTGTGTCTTTGTGGTTTTTTTCTTTTTAATCGTTTTGCATCTCTTTACTGTCAATTTACATCTCTTTGTGGTTGTTTTATGGTTGTCTTAAAACACAGACTCTGGCCCAGGGCCAACCGTTCACATATACAATAATTTAAAAATGTTTTAAGCTCTGCTTTAGAGTTATAGGCCTGTTTCACCTCACACCCACACCCAGTCTGAAATGTTCTTTGAAGTGTGCTCTGTTGCAACTTTAAGCACACACACAGGGGGTTCAAGTGGGCCCCACCTGCACTGCTACACCGGATCTTAGGGTTCCCCCACCTGTGAAATCTCACTTTAAACCCTGCTCCTTAAAGTCTGAACCAAAGCACATGATAAAAACAGTGAGAAAAAACATCACTCATGAAAAGTTATATGTGCTCCAAGCATTCAAAAACAAAGACATTAATAATAATCACAACAGTACATATAGCATTTACAAACAACATTAAAAACCAGTTATATACAGTTTATATACAAACATACATACACACAGTGTCTAAAGTATAATTCTGTACTGCAGTAGTACATGTGAGTAGCCCTCATCATCATTTCTACGTTAACTAACTTATTGTTTTTAATCTCCTATTTTATTCAGCTCGTGTTCAGTGTCTGTGACTGTTATCAGCTTTCCATCCGCTACAGCAGCAGGAGCTACATTTCTAAATTAAGCCTCATGAATTATTCTTGTATTGCGTTAGTTCTTGTTTCTCGCTACAATGAAGGAAGAAAGTTGTAGTCGTAAGACCAAAGTTGCATCTGCAGAAGACCCAGTAACTGGTATGTGAATAACACCAGACCGTAGAAAGTTCTGTTGCAGTATAAACATCTCACACAGGATTCCCAGAAGAATCCCCCTTCCTCGTCTGTACGGAGCCTTCTTCCACTGCTCTCACCCCCATTCTCTTTAACATGTTAAATCATTAGAGCAACATTGTTAACCCTGCCTGTATCTTCCATGTGTTGTTATTAAGTTCCATGCTTAGTAAATTTTCCAGTAAGTAAATATTTGATGCCACTGGAGCAATAATACTCCAAACTGATAAACAAGCCAAGAACAGATGACCTGTGTCCAAGCAGTTCATCTGTGCAAAAAGCCACTCACTACTTCCTGCAGCGATTAGGAATAATTTCATTACAGTGGTACAGTGTGTTCTTAGACTGGAGAGGCTGTTTGCTTATTGAGAACTGCAAAGCATTGCCATGGCTGCACTACAAGTACATAAGAAGCACATTACGTTGCTCTGTGTGTGCTTTTCCTTTCATGGTTTCTATTAATTGATGCTTTTATCCAGAAAGACATATATAGCTTTCCACTGATCCGTTTACTTTCCCCTTACATCTGATTACATGAGGTCAGTTAATCTGTCCAATCAATGTTAACAATTTAAGGATAACGTTTGCTTTACAAGGTGATTGGAAGTCTATCAAAAGTCTGTTAAAATTTACCTCAGTCATTTCTAAAGGTATGGATACACCCCTTAATATTAACCAGTAGTCTCTGATATTGCTGAATTTATGTCACAGTGGTATCTTAATTTACAGAGGAAGTGTGTCTTTAATAGGATCCATCTGGTGTATTACATTTTGGGTCTTATTTTCACAGTTATTATGATCATTTCTATTGGTAGTAGTAAGACTGTTAATAGCTTAAATCAGGGAATGTGCTGAGATTACCAAAGAAAAAAAGTGCGCAGAGGCAAGAAACTGTCAAGAAAACTGTCAACAACAATTGCCACAGTTCACAGATGACTTCCGGTTCAGCAGTGACCTGCTGTTGTGTTGCACAGTTTTCCTGTGCAGTGACGGATCAGGCCCCAAGAAAACACACTGGGCTATGAATTAATTCTGGCGTAGTGGCCACATCCACACCAAGCCCAATTTTAAAAGATTCAAAGAGGCATAGGAGTAAATCATTTTATTCATGTGTGCATTCACGTGGGTGGGGAGCCAACAGGAAGTCAGTGCCCATGGAGTAACTTTCATGAGAATGGATGGGTTGCCAACTTGGAAAGCAGAATCCTGTTTTTCTTCATATATCCAAACCTCCAAATGAAGCCGTTTACATAATCTAGCTAAACTGTTCAACTGATCATCTAACTGATCGTGTATCTTGCCCTTTCAGACTTTGCTGTCAGACTTCAGATCTCAGCAATTATATTAAGTAAAATTTTGTCATAACTGAAATTAACAAAATTACAAAAATATGATTCAAAATTCCATACACCAGAATTATCCTTTATTACATCGAAAGTGAAAAAAATCCTGCATCATCATTGCATCAAATTTTTGGTTGACTCGACAATTGTAAGCATACAAAGCCTTAATATCACTGCTTTATAATGTTGGTGGCAAGAGTCGTGAAAAGAAGACAAAGGAAAGAACTATCCAAGACACACAAGAGCACTTCGTGTTGGTACAAAGTGGTCTCATATCAGTTGGCAATGCAAAGGGCCCTGGAGAAAACATAAGGTCGCTTGCAAAAAAATGTTTAACTTTTTAACTAACAAGTCATTCGGAAATCGAATGTTTTGGCCAAGGATATTTGTGCAATTGTTGAGATGGAGGATGAAATGATAGCTGTTGCAATAACTTTTCCAGAGTTGTAAAATCCTTCCTCATATACTTTAAACTGCTGTGCAGTGTTCTGGGATCTTATGAGCCTTCAAACGCATGGATTATTGAAACCATTCTTTTTGGATCCCCTTTTGTTTCAAGACTGAGGTTTGATCAAGCGCCCAATAAGTAAGAGCAGACCTTGCTGAATGTGTGTGTGTTTCCTCTGTCGTTCTTGATTAAACTGTTACAATAATGTGTGTATGACAGCAGGGAACCCCGGGAGAGATAAGGCTGCCGGAGCCAAACAAGCAGCAGCTCTCTTTCCGAGGGATGCTGCAGCATCTCTTATCTCCTACTGCTTCAACCTGTTACTGAGACACCAGACAGCCTTCCACCAATAGCCTTGGATGACTCCTTTCACACAGGAAGCAGTGAGAATAATATACATATTACCAACTTGAATTTGGCTCTATATGGCAGCAAAAAAGAAAAAAAACAAATCAGTGTGTGAAGTATTGCATCTCTTTCAAGGACAAGAAGAAAACTCTGGTATCAGTTATCCAATAAGTATGTGTGAAATTCAATCTAGGTCCATCATGTCCAGGTGGATGATGTGAAGAAAAAGCTGGTTTATCAGTTATTCACTTTTGGTGATGCACCTATAGAAGTTTCAAGGTCTCTCCCAGGGGCCTTAGACAGATGTTCTATGAGTCTAAGGGGGCCTATCTATGGAGCAGCCTGCTGCCTTACCATAAATGGTAATAAGCCAAGCTATGTCTGTCTGAGCTTCAATTTATGGCCAGCCCATGGGCAGCGCATGAACATTATATATGTCTCAATCTTGTTAGATGATGTGTTGGAATTTGAACTAAGTTCTTTGTCTCAAGAAACACCATAAAAAATGACTGTAAGACTCTTTCTGTTGAGAGACTCTCCTTGGACTTCTTGTGATAACGTTTGTTTGTCTCCTATATTGTAACTTACAATATATTTCGCTTTAACCCCATCAGTGTTTTGTGTGTTTAATTGGGTTCAGAATCTTTTGTAGAAAATCTTCTACCACAATGACAATTGTAGGTTTTTTGGGTAAACTCAACTACATATAATGCTCCTTCAAATGTTAAAATCTGCTTCCTGTGTTCTACCTTTTCAGAGACTCCAGGAAGTAACTGTTCCCAGCCAAGAAATACTCCCATATAACAATAATTTACCCCACATAACAAAGTGTTGTAGCTTCATGTTCAGCATACAGACATGACAGCTGTATCAATCCTTTCATCTAACTTTTGGCAAGAAAACAAATACGCACATTTCCCAAAACATCAATCTATCGCTTTAAACATGTTAGCAGACACATTAAAAGGCTGCTTCTTCATGTATTAATAAGATGAGCCTTGCATTTACTTCTGACATTGTCAACCAATCTCTTCATCTTCGTTCTGATTTTAAAGTATTTTTCATGTACCCGCGAAAAGCAAGAAACTAATATTCTTGCTGTTAAAAGTCTTGTGTTTTTGTGTTTGAATTCTGTGTGACCGAAGGTCGTAAAAGATTCCCATAGATGAGACTTGTAACTGTACTTGTCATTGAACAAGTCAAGATAGCAAATTATGGCAGAGCTCTCATGTACATGCATGGATCAGCTGATTGGTGTATTTGGGCTAAGAATTACCTGTCACAAGACTTTTATATAGCAATTTTGGGGGGTCAGTTATGTTAATAATATCACAATGCATACCTCCACATAAACAGGTTGCATTAATTAAAGTTAAACAACTCATTTACAAAAAGTTTGCACAGTTAAGAGAGTTTGTAGTTTGTAGTTTGTAGTTACAGCTTAGACAGTGCTGGTCATGTAAATATACTGTATACTGTCCATTTACCAAATCAGGGCTTATTTACCTTGAAGTGTGATGACTTTAGTACACATGCGGAATCCATGATTTATGACATGTCAGACATTTCCTTATTAATTACTATTATTCCAAATGGTATATTCCAATAATTGTTTAAAAAAATATGACAACCTGAGGCAGTTGTAGCTCAGTTTGTAGATTCGGTTAGCTGTTAATCACAGCTTGCCGGTTTGAAACTTGAGCTCCACGATCCAAATGGGCAGTGGTGGCCTAAAGGTTAGAGAAGTGGGCTTGAGACCAGACGGTTTCAGGCTTGATCCCTGGACTGATAGGATAAATATGGGTGGTGAAAGTGAAAAGGCAGTTAGTACCTCCCTAATTACCCCTCCCAACCCAAGTTTCTCCAGTGGAGTTCTTTAGTGGCCAAAAGAGTTGGTTTTACTTGACAGCTTCCAGGTGTGGATGTGTGAAAATTTCCTGAACAAATAAAGGTAAAAATAAAATAAAAGAGAATAAAAGAATAATGTGTTGACATAGCAAAAGCTTCAAATTGATCTAAAGTTGCTTTAGATCCAGTAAATGTGATGAAATAATGCTGTCATTTATACACACAGCAGTTTGTGTATTTGTACTGTTGGTCAAGGCATTTCTTCAAACCATGATATAATATGAGATCATGGTTATGCCCATGCAGAGCAAGCATCTACCCCAGGTGTCCAGCACCTGCGTTGATATCATTCCCATCAACTGTGATGATGTTTCCATCTGCAGTGATGATATTTTGATACAGTGGTGATAAATTTTCTGCTCAACATGTCTTTGTTGCTTCTGCAAGCCATGGCATATCTACTTATGATATGTTTTGTGTGTTGCAATTATGTTTTTACCCAGGGTGATGTTGTTTCTTCCTTCATTGATTGTTCTGTTATCCTAGAAATTACATTTATATACAACAATAACAGCCAGTACATGTAATTCAATATAATAATTTAATTACAATAATTTTAAATAAATTGACATATTTTTAAGTCAAAAATACATAGATATTAAATGTATCAGTAAATGTTCATGGACAACATTTGTTTTCCATCAGAAAATCTGATTTTCCTGTATAATGTCCACTTGTAGTGACCATAGATTTATTAAACATTTTTATTGTTATGTTTAGACACTCAAAGCATTTGGTTAGGGTTAGGGAAAGATTGTGGTCCGGTTTAATACAGAAGAAGTTCACAAATGAATACAGGCACAACATGTTTATTTACATTTAACCAAAACGATTATCTTTTGTTGCTTTTGTTGCCTAAACCTAACCACAGATGGGACTTATGGAAGCCCTGGTCTCTGGTGTGACAGTCAGGTGCTTTGTACACCTGCCATCTCCCCTAACCACTTCTGTACAAATGTGCTATTAATAAATGTGCAGTTCCATTCATTCAGAAAAAAAATGAGCATTTACATCCTGTATTAAGAAATTCAGCAAATGTCAATACCATGTCTCTGTCCTTCTATCTTCCTTCACCTCTCCTATGCCCTCCTCAGTAGCATGCAGTACAGAGATAAGATGTTATCTAGTAGTCATTTAGCACAAAGTATGGTTACAGATCACTTTAATGGACCCCTTAGAGCATTATGAGCATTATGAGCACCATTATACTGTAGCAGTTTATAACTCTGCAATCAGGAGAGGGAACTGATCACGCCTCAGCTCCACCCCGCGTGTCTTCATCTGCACCCCAAGTCAGACGGCAGTGACCTTGGCATAAGGAGGCTCAGGGTTGGTGCCTGAGGTGAAATTCTCTGCAGGGAATAACCTGGGCAATCCCTGAAACTTGAATCCCTGAATTATAAATTTCAGCAGCCGAACCACGCAGTGTTACTTTACAGAGTGTAAGACCTGAAAGTTTCACTTTCTTTATCAGGTCTCCGTGAAGTCGTCTTTGCTGTAGATATAGAGCAAACATCTACAATGTCACAAAATTGTGGCTGAATGTCAGGTACTAGAAAGTAAACCATAAAGACAAAAATCCTCTATGTGCTTTTAATCAATGGAACTTCATTGTAATGAATAAAGGAATACACTATCACAATTATATCCTTGTGATCATAAAGTATGTAAGCTAGAATCTATTTGGCAATGTGAGGATGTGGGATAGGTTACCTCATTTAACAGCAGCTCTAAAGACACAGCCTTCCCTGTCCTCTTAGTATCCATTTTGGCATCTCGTCCTCTCTTGTTTTATACAGTATACTTTGTGAACTTGAGTTTGAGTTGATGTGAGTCTCAATTTGCCTAACGTTTAACTAAATATGTAAGATGCCGAATCTGTATTAAGTGTTGTGGATCACGTTCATAATCCTATGGATAACTGATAATGGCTCAGCACTACAACCGGAGGTTAGCAGCTACACACCACTCACCTATAGCTGAGAAGTTCTACATCTGTGGTTCTCTGTCCTCTGCAACATGAAGCCAACAGTTGGACCTCCATAAGAGATCTGACCGAGGAAAAGGGTTAGGCGAGAAGGTATACACATCAGACTGAGGAAGAACCCCTTCGGACCCACTCTTCCCTCAATCATTCTGGCAAATATACGTTCCCTGCGAGTAGACTGGATTTACTGCACGCCAAGTGCCTGGTGGAGAGAGCCTTCGAAGACATTTGTATCATTGCCCTGACTGAAACCTGGATGACCAGGAAACTCCACCATCTCAACATGCCTCCACTCCTTATTCACTGGGTTCACAACTTCCTCAGCAACAGACAACATGCTGTTAAATAAGGCAGAGTAACATCATCAACCACCATCACCAAGACCGATGCCCCCCAAGGCTGTGTCCTCAGCCAATTCCTTTACACCCTATACACAAATGAGTGTATCAGCGATTCATCCATCACGACATACCATACTCTCACTATTCAATGACAATAACTCTGTTACAACCTATCAACACTCCATTCCCTACTTCACACAATGGTGCACTGATAACTACCTCCAGAAGGGGGGGAAAACAGAAGAACTGCTGATTAGCTCATCAAAAACACCCCACAGTGGACTCAACCTCACCTCCATCCACAGTAAGACAGCTGAACAGGTCAACAGCTTCAAATATCTTGGACTCATTATTGACAATAAACTGATCGACAAATCAATTCACATTACATGAACAATCGCAGCAGACTCCATGTCATATGTGAACTCTGAGCAATTTCTGTTGCTGCTCTCCCTGTTCGCCCTGTATCTTCACAATGTTAACCACCTCCAATAAAAGCAAAGTTATCAGGATTACATATAGTGCTTCCAAGATCATCTACGGATTTGTTTTGGGACATGGGCAGGGACTTGAATGCTGGGTGTCTATGTTGTTGTGTGGATATCTGTTTGTTTCTGTGTGGAATATATAAAGGGTTCGAAAAGAAATCCCCCCTTGGGAAAATAAAGGCTTATCCTATTTATCTATCTGATGTTGGGATAGCAACAGAGATGTAACTAACTCATAATTAATGTGTTTCTGTGTTACAGTGTTAGTGGAACAAGCCTCTGAGTCGACGTGGGTGACACCAAATTCCACCACCATGCATCCCTGGAGTGCTGAGGTGGTACCGCCCCTGCTCCAAACACACTAACTGCAGCCAGGGGGTCACCTGATGGCCTCCGAGCCTCGCCACTCATCAGCTTGCTCAGTGCTCAGTGCACCCTTTTCCCAACGCTGTGATGAAGACCGCCAGCCGTGCCCAGCCCAGCAGCAGCCCTCCGCTGGTCCAGATGAGGCGCTACACACCCGGGCTATATCCTTTCCTATTCCCTTCGGTCATCAGCTCCCTGCCACAGCTGCCACTGCCATCACCTCAGAGGCTGCAAATCCAGCAGCCATCCAGCAGCGGCAGCACACCTTCGCCTGTTGGTGAGTACTGCTGCTGTAACTCCACTGATACCGGTTGTTCACGCCTTAGCTTTGAGCTGAACTTTGACCTGCTCCGGGGCCATCACATTAGTGAGACAATCCTTCCCTGATAACAGCAGGATTTTTTGTTTCTATGTTATACAGGTTAAAATATCCTCTGTTTATGTGTAATATTCATATCAGGAGGTGGCTTGATGTTATATTGCTGTTAGTCTTGCGTAACAGGTTAATATGAATGCACGAGCATACAAAATGTCCCTCAGTTCACGTTCTGTCCCGTCAACAGCCATTGTTGGTATCTGACAATTGAGTCCTCAACCTTGACAAGTGTTTTAGTTGCCTAACCCTAACTTTCCCTGAACTACAGTTTATTTGTCAAAGTTAGTATCTTTCCTCACCTGCACCACCTGCAAAAGTGTTGTCATTGAACATAATCCAGGACTTTGCAGAATCGCATTGTTGTTTAAATATGAGGACTTGTTTCAAGTTGGCTCTAGAGGAGTTCGGTGCATGAACAAACACACCTTCAACACTGAATACTCAAGCTGATCTGATAATACTTAATCATCAGTGTCAATCACTGGATCAGTAGCTGTTTGCATTGGTGCTCAACTCATCTGTGACTGTAAATGCGCAGCCATGATGCACAGTATGTTACCTCCTGGGTGAAAACGTACTGAAAGGCTGTGGATGCCACAGAAATACTGATGATTTGATAACTGCTGCAGATAGATGGTTGCTGAGCTACAGTATTAACTTTATGAGCAGTGTTTATATGGGCCTAGTTTTGTGCTGAAACAAACAAAACCGTTCCTCCCAGCAACAAACTGAAGTTAAAAGATTCCAGCACTGTAATTAAAACGCAGTATTATGGTGTTATAAATGGTGAAGCAGCTGCTTAGCGATGAATACTGCCGTTGCATGGTTCTTGCGCTGGAAAGAAACCCGTGTGTGCACCAGAAACTCTCCACAATTATGTAATAGCAGCTGACATGCCAACCTGAGGCATCGATCTCCAGATTTTAAACACGCAGACTTGTGTGCAGCTCTTCTTGGTGACTGGAAGACTGAAGGTTTTCCCTTCGTATATGCTGGGTGCAGACCTCCAAATAGTATTTCGAGTTTTTGAGTATTGAGTGTTGCGTACTTTTCAGGCCAAAGAGTACAAGGCACACTGACATGAAAATGCATATTGAGTGGAAGTAAAATCTCAAGATGCTGGTTAAATAAAGTCTATAATTTATGAACTCAAAAAGTCTTTTTACTTAACTTACCATGATAATATAGATGATGCTGCCTGTGTGATTGTATACTAAATAAACAAAACTCTAGCTGCTGGTATCAGCAGTAGGAGAAACCAACAACACATTTGCTGTACAATGTCAAGATGCAGCCATCGTGAAAGTTTAAACAAAGACGTGTGACATGCAGCTTTTCCTCCTTTGTCTTCCTGTGCCCTTGCTGCACTTTACAGTTTCAAAAAGCAATGGAAACTACTGCAAGCACAAGAGCATGGCTTGCGAAATTTTATGCACATTAATTGTTGTGGACAGTGCACACATGGCTGCAGAAGAGATGGTGTGCCATTTGCCATGGGAACCATGCCAAGGCCTTTAAAGGGGAATTGCACAAAAGAAAGGAAAGGAAGAAGAATATGTATGTGGAATAAAAAAGAAGATATCTCTGGTTTTCGCTGCATCAGCTTTGATCCATTTTGTTTTAACTGTCCATCATGAGTACAACAGTGTTATAGGAGTGTAGTTCTAAATCAGTGGAGTACTCTTTTAAAGGGAACTTGGGAAATTTTACACATCAAGGTCAGTTTATCTGTCGTGTGTCATATCTGATCATGTCATCGAGTTTATCTTGGCTTGGGCTTGAAGCCTACAAATTCATAACAGAAAACCTATGTTACTAACATACGTAGAGTTTGAAAGATGCAGGAGCGTCTAACTATTGCATTATGGGAAATGTATTGTATTTTTCATGATATTTGAAGCTTTACCCTTAGTAAGGACTAAATGTCATGGTCTCTGCTGCTTTAAATTTGACGATTCTTTAATAAATTTCTCACGAGTGCCCCAACTTTATGGGAGTGTGCTACCAAATTCCTGTACTACCCCTTAAATAGCTTAAAATGGTCTCATAAAAAAAATTTTATTCAACAAAATAGTCTTTTTTTCTATAGCAATAATCTCAACTCTAAAGCGCTCTTGATGTAAAGCTTGAGAAGTGCTTTAAATCTTTAAGAAATTCACTTTTAGTCTGCGATCACTATTCTAGCAGCAAGATGAATAAATTAAGGACTTGGCCTCATTGTTAGTGGATGAAGTTAATCGGACAGAACATGTCGATAAGATCTTAGACAACAGTAAATAATCCAGGCAGGTGCATTTCTCCTGGATTATTTCCTCAATGTAAGTGGCCCCTGGTGTTCACTACTGCTGTAGCAATACTTTGACACACTCTGGTCAGTGCTGCCTAAGCGTGTGCTCTGCTGTTTTCAACACCGAGTTCCACATATTTACTCCCTCCGTTTTCCTCCCTCCTTTTCCCCATCTGAAAATCCGCTCTGACATGAAAACCAGCAGGCAGGTTCACCCAGGGGGAATTCTTCTCCCAGTGAGGAGCTCTGTGTGCTGCTGAACTCGGAAGTGGAAATAGACACAACATTGAGAGTGAGGCAATTTCAATACTGGTCGTAGTTTGTTGAGCTGAGTTTTATTCCTGGTCATAATTTTCTTCCTACTCAAATGAAATGTTGATTTTACGAATCAAACTGGAAAACTAGAAATTTTATGAATACTGCAAACTCAAAGATAGCTTCCAGGGCCTTTATTTATCTCAGCAGATAAAATCCAGGCTTTCATTTTAAACAGGCTTGAATTAGGGGCAGGCTTTTGTTCGTAATTTACCATTTTCATATTTTTGTAAGAAGAGCCCTGTTTTCAGATGTGGTTTTTTAATCTGCTGTGAATATGAATTCAACAGTTAGCTGTTGTCTTGACAACGTATAATTTACAGAATTATTATAAAATCACATACTCATGCCATACTTATACCATACTCTGTAGTTCCTAGAAATCCTGTTCAAACTTTCTTATTTATTTGAAGTGATTCTATTCAGCTGTTTGTTCGTTCGGTGTTAAGCTATTTTCAGTAAAAGTCATCACTTCCTGCACAGATGTTTTCCATTAAAGGCCATTTTATATAGAGCTTGTGTTGAATGAATGGGACAAAAATGTGAAAAAATCCCTGTCAAATCTGTCACATCAAAAATATTTACATCTTCTGTGATGAAATTTAAGACACTTATCCTGGTTATTGAATTAAGTTTGACACTATGAAAGGACGAGATGATGGTGAGCCAGTACATCTTTAAAATGTGAAGCCTGCATATGAGAAGAGCCACTTTCATGCCTATAATGGCAGGTAGACGAACTATGCGTCAGCAAACAGGGGAGAGACTAGTCATAGTCTACAGTCACAAGAGTGACAAGTTTAATTATGTCAGTAGTTAAGCTACTTCCTATCAAAGGCTATATCCTACATGTACATTGGTGCAGCATCTGCGCCCTTTACTGGACTTCTAAGCATCTATTTATTTGAACACGTGTTCTAATATTAGTACTAATATGGTCCCAAGTGCCATTTTCTGAGTGTGTTTTCATGGACTTGATCAAAGTGTTCTCTCAGCAGTAGGACGTAAACAATTTTCATATTATTACGATGCCATCTATCTTTGGCTATGTGTGAGATCATTTCTTGTGATTGGCTGAACCTGTCTTGTCGCTTACAAAAACAGAAAAAGACTGACCTGGGAGCAAATAAAATAATATGCAACAATTCAGCCGAACAAAATGTTGCCTTGCATGACTATTGATTTAGTACATAATGGGTTTTTTTAAGGACCTGAAAATGGATTGCCCTCCAGTTTCCTAGTAGGATTTTAATGTGAAACACCTGCAGGAATTGTAGTTACAATGACAGAAGCTTAACAGCTAATAAATAAATTAGAGTACTGGTAATTCCACCTACCCCAAAGTTTTTTTTAACCCAGTTTTTATTAAGGAATGGCCTTCAATTGTTTGTGCCAGGATACTATTTAGCCAGTATTTGAATCCCAGAAGTTGAGTTTTTTGTGGCCTTGTGGGGCCCGAGCCCCGAGGCTGGTAATCATCAAGTTAATGCACTGACTTCAAAGTTACATTACTTTGAAGTCATTAGAATACAAAGTTGTCTCTTTATATTGCAAGCACACCTATCATTAAACAAGATAAAAATGGTTTTACTTTTAAGAATACGGGAGCACAAAGTCAGTCCCTGCAGTTGAAAGTAAGATGAAGAGAATGTCTTAACATTGATATGATCTCGTCTCGCTGACTGGGGCAGGACAAAGTATATACATGATATATGCAGCACCATTCATATAAAAAATAACAACAAAAACAAAAAATAAATAAAAAGACAAGAGATGCTGTCTTCTCCTTGATCATCCTTTGGAGGGTGAAATAGACTAAAACAGAGACTGTATTATTTACAACATTAGAAACAAAAGAATAAATTCCAGCCTGTCTGATACAGATATATCTGAACACATCTGAACTTTGGACATCAAGCAAAAGAAAACATGAAACAAACAGTAAAGAAATGGGCATTGCTGTTGAGTGTGATTTGTGGATTCACACAAATGATGTGGGCCGTCGCAGCATCCCAGGGGACACACTCAAACAGTTGCTGTTGTTGGGTCAGCGGTCCAGTTCCCATGCCTAGCGCCTTCTGCCTCCACTGGGGGATTCACAAAGGAAACTGAACTCTACTGCAAACATCACACACCTCCTGGGAACTGTATTAGCCCAGCAAACATTACTGAGGTGCACGTATGTGCGTGTGTGTGTGTGTGTGTGTGTGTGTGTGTGTGTGAGTGTGTGTGTGTGTGTGTGTGTGTGTGTGTGGGTGTGAGTGAGTGTGAAAGACTGCATATGCATGCATATGGTTGCAGTGAAATATTATAATCAAGCACACACATTAATACATTTCACTGCAACCATTTCCTTGTGCACACAATCTGCTTTCAACAGATATAATTGTTTGAAGGCCGATACTGATGTCAGTCTCTTTTGGACTGAAGTTTTCAATTGCACTTCTGTACAATGTGTTTTAGAATATTCTCATACAAACAAAAACTGAAAAAATAATCAGCATTTTCCTCTTAATAACCCTTCCTGCACATTACATACTCTTACATACAGTATATATCGACTCTTACTATTCGGCAAATCATGCTGTTGTGTTTTTGAATTTTGAATGTACAGTATTTGTTATCTTCCAGGCATCCATTTGTTTCCATTCATTTTATCGTTATGATGTAATGCAATGCAGACTTTTTACTTTGATCCATATGTGTGATAATGTACTATCATGGATTACATAACTGAAGCCAGCGTCCACATAGTGATTTACTTTACATGTCATTTGGAAATTAATGGTATCCAGTGGTTGCCTAGAACCGAAGCAAAAAAATACATGAAATAATCAGAAATTGTGTGTTGTACACTCCTTCAAGTACCGTCAAAGTTAAAAACAGTTTTCACATACTGCAATATCCCATTTATATGCTATATCAAATGGTTGTGTTTATTTAAACTACATTAGACTTATATCATGAGAGATATTCAAACACAAGATGACAGTTGTAATGCACCATTACTGGAGAGTTAACTCTTAACTCTAAACATGATTGACACAGTTTGCATCAAAACACACTACCCTTCATCATACACATGCTCCTGAAATCAGCACAACTGACTCTTTCCAGTGATACGAGTATCTCAAATAAATGTCCACAATTCACATAGAAATTCAATAAAAAATGATTTCGCTAGACCACTATATTTAAAAATGCATCTGTGTGGGTTCTGATGAGCGAGTTGTGCTCCATCAGCACTTATGACCTGCTCATTACTGTGCCTTTTGTCTCATTTCAGTGGACACACGTTCAGTGCTGGTTATGAAAAAACAGGTATAGAAGAGGAAAAAAAATGCATTGGTGGGCATTAAGACAGAAAGCACCCCTACATTAATAAAACACTGGTCACTGCACTGGTGGATGCGTGTTGCTGCAAGTTCTGGTAAGATAATGAAATATTATCCAGGAAGTCTAGTTTGAGTAACAAATCAATGAGTTCGAAAGGGTTATTAGATGCCTAAACAATGCACAGAGCTTTAGAATTCTTTGACAAAGGATTGTACAACTCCGGAAACTTATCACAGCAGCGATTTATTTTATTTTTGATCACAACAGTCAGTCATGAAGGCTGTCTTTTTTCATGCAGAACTAAAGTCAGTCTTTATCTGATGGTGGTCCTACTTGTACCTTCACAATAATAAACTCCACAACTCTCTATAGTTTAAGCTCTCATTTTTAGTTAAGATTAAACTTCCAATATACACACCAAAAATCACTGGGGCAACATTGATCTAATTTGTGTCAGTTTTGCACTCTATCGAGTACCAATCTGTAGAAAACAACCCAAGACAAGGGGTTGTTTTGACCCAGTAACAAAACAGTAATATAAAAAATAAAAATGGGTCAAAACAACCCAATGGCACAGGTGAAGCTAACCCTGTATTGCAAGACCCGAATGGGCTGAATTTTGAACCCAGTGATTTCCAGTCCGTAGTATTAGTAAAATCTACATCTGCATCTTATTCATCCTCCAGAGGTGAATGATACTCATTGGATTACTTCAGGCTAGTAATGTCTGCCAAGTCTACCAGGCTCATCCTAGTTTTTAGCACCTTGTGCCATAGAAGGCGTTTAACAAGGAAAGAGTAGAGGAAAAGAAGCTTGACATTTACCAGCTGAATTGTTCATCAAAGATCAGTAAAACCAGGTTAAAGCAAAGTATTTGTTTGCAAAACAAAATTAAACACTAATACAGACATAATTAGCTGATCATCATTATCTGAAACCGTACCAAAGAGCATCACACATGCAGCATGTCAGCGAGCTGGTTAATGGATCCTGTCATTAACACACTTCCATCTTCTCCCCATCTGTCCTATCCCCTCTCCATGCTCCCCTCCCATCTGGCCAAGGGGGAGGCTACCCATACTTCCAACCTGTAAGTGTCCTACCTGCTCACAACCCCAACAGATTATCAAAGCCTTCATCTGACGGGTGAACGTTGACACGGGCCTCGTCTAATGCAGAGATGCTTACAGAGACATTCCTGCCCCCTGGCCCAGGAAATGTTTCTTTCTCTCTCCCTGCAATCCACATGGTAGCATCAGGCCTCGAGCAGATATCTTCCTATCAGCTGTGATAAGCAGGCAGCTATTTGAGGATAAGTATTAATGTTTCTGAGGTAAATTTTCAGTATAGTTAACCCTAAACCATCATAGTGAAATGTACTGTATGAATGTAAGATGAATGGAAATTGGGTTCTTTAAAGGTGATAAAGCTGAATTTAAAAGGGTCAGTTCATTTCAAATTCTAACATTTTAAAAAATGTCAATTACATTTCCTCTACTGGTATCTTGCCCTGCAGAAACAGAGCCCAAGTGTTACTGTGGATAAACTTTCCATTGCCGTGAGCACCAGAAATTAAATTTCATTCAGCTTCTTTGTATTATAGTGGAGGCACAAATCTCTGAGATAAAATTTTGGAAAAATGAAACCATAACTACCAGAAGATGTAGGTGAAATGTATTTCTTCGTTTCTTTCTTTCTTTGAAATTAGGATGAACTGACGCTTTAATTATTTCTTATTAAGAAAACTAACTGACTGAAGATGGAGATCATAGTTTATGCTGTACTTTAGCTGTACTTTAATAGTTGATATGGGTAACATATGATGAAGCATGATCAGCATAATGGACATTCCCACAGTTCCACAGTTCTTTTTAACAGAAATACTTATTCATTAATTCATTCCATTCTCTACTTTGCTGTTTTTTTCATTCAGTGTTCAATGTTTAGTCTCTCAGTAAAACTCAACACCTCCTGCAGATGTTTCAAATTTAAAGCCAGTCGGGAAAGGAAGGGATTCTCTCCTTTGAGCAGCTGGAAGTCTTTCCTGTTAAAACAACTGTGAAAGAAGTGTAGAGTTTCATTGACAGCAGCTTATTATTGACAAAAAAGACGGGAAAGTGGAAGCAACTGAATTAAAGTGGAAAAACCTGGAGACAATTTCGTAAATGAAAACAGTATTTCCATATGAGAGGAGAAACTCTGGAACTTTTTTGGTAGGCTTTTAATGTGAAATATCTTCGAGACGCAGCTTAACACTGAAAAAAAAATCAACAAGCAATTTGAATGAATTTAATTTCATAGTATTTCTTTTTAAATGAGAAACTCAGAGCAGCAGAGTTGTGAGTATAACATGATTTCATTGTCAAACTGATGGAATTATTGCTGTAATAATGTACATGTACATTATTATCAAGTCAACAGCTACCACCCCTCAACCAACCTTTATTTGGGGCCCGCCATTTAAATATTGTTTCTTATTTGATTATTTACAGTATTATTTTGACTGAATTTACAGTATTACGAGACATGACAAATAAAAAGGTAGGTAAATCTTGACCTCCTGCCAATGGAGCTTATTTTGATACTGGTTTGGTTTAGATTAAGATTAAGACTCTTTCACATTGGGCTTGAGTTTTAGGCTGATTATATCCCATGTCATTTAAAATGTCACTCAATGTTAATGCACATACTCAACATGTGAAAGTCAACAATCCCTGCAGATATACTACATCTGTTGGGATTGTACATATACTGTATATCTACTACATCTGATATACCAGAGGGAAGTTAGAAAAAATGACCCCTTAATTCCATCCATTGCTTTTTGGACAAATAAGTGGGTTTTTTTTTTAACATGCTCACTGGCTTGAGGTCACTTGTTTATCTACCACCACATTTTACAGAAGACGTTGGAATATGCTGCATGTCACATTTGAAGCGGCAGACACACTTAAAGTTTGATGCATGAGCTCGGGGTCTGAAATGTGTCAGAAACAATTCACAATGCAATTAAAGAAGCTTCTTCAAAATTTCTTTTTAATAAAACACATCCGTGCAGCAGCCATGGCTTGAGAGATGTACTTTATAGTAATGCATGGAGATACATTCTACACATTTTTTGGTTTAATGCTGTCTCTGTGCCGCTCTAATAACAGACTGACACAACATGTCTGCACAGCACCTAATCTTAAAAGAGACCCAGCTGTCAGTTTGCTCTCAAACTTGACAAATGCACACTCACACACCTACGCATTCATCCCCCACCCCCCCCCACCCCCCCCAGATGTATCCCCTCCTCTTTCCCTACCCCTTCTTTTGTCTGCCTTGCTCATTTCAAGTCCCTGTCTGTCTGACTGTCTGTCAGTGTTTCCTTGTTGTTATTTTAGAATCTATCGCTGGGTATTTAGGTCACATGCGGTTTCTAGCCCTGGCAAAGTATGAATAATGCAGGCTTCTCTCATTACACCATGTGCTAACCCTCTGGATTGAAAATCAATGTGCACTCAAGTGGCTGGCAAATGAATGGAGCTAACTCACCAGCCTCTCTGCCAAGAGAGGCGAAGGAGAGCAAAGACTACATCTCATAGTGTAAGCCAAAGGTTTAACAACATTTCTATTTTAACAGGATCCAAGCCTTTACCAAATATAATATCTGCTGTCTGCAAGAAGCGGCGTGTCTTTATTCATCAAGGGCTGAATCAGATGAGAACAAGGCTTGTTGAACAAAAAAAAGTAAGAAAAAGATTATTGGTCATTGACAATGCATAGAGGAATGTCTGAAAATGAGACCATTGTTGGTGCCGTATGACTGATTGAAAAAGGGGCTGGGAGTTTTTTTTTTACCCCCACTGTTTTCAACTCTACAGTGCACTCCCTCCTACAGTTCAACCATAGTTCACATTGCCAGGAGTCTCTGCACCACCCGTCCCCACCTTCCCTGTGCAGCGCTCGGAGAATCCTATGCATTATGCATATATGCAGCTGCACATTCCATACATACACTAAAACAGTGTTTACAACATGATACACAGTTTTTCTGGGTTTGGAAAGGTGCCCGAACTGCTGCAAGCAATGGCGGTTCCTCACTGTGATCACATCAGCCATGGGTTTTTATTTTTTTGTTGTTGTTTTTTTTTTATGGTGAAGGTTTTTGGTTTTTTTTATAGGAGAGACTCCCCGACATCTGGCACACATCTGGAGCTGTTTAATGAGAGGCTCAGTCTGCCCCAACTCTTTACTCAGAGCCCACCATCAACTCCCTTCATTCCCGAGTTGTCTTGAGACTTCAACCCTCATCTCCTCACTGGCAAAAGCCAAACGACATTGATACATGTATGATAAACAGTGTGTAAAGGGAAGAAATTTAAAACGTAGCAAAACTAATTGGGGAAAGCTTCAATTTGGAAATGCGTCTTATATATTATATGATATGATTTCTGTGCCTTGCACCTGTGGGCTGACCAAAGGCCGTTCCGCTCTGTGTTTCTGTCTCCAAACCATCAGAATCTGCTCAATAATAGGGCAGAGATTGTTGCTGGGACTGTGTCCAAGCTCATTTTAGATTTCTCTTTTGGAAAAAAAATGACTTCTTTGTCAAAAAACAAAATGGGACAATTCTTTAAGGGATGCTGGTGTTTTGTCAGAGGTGCTAATCCGAATGCACATCTTAATGTATGGCCTCCCCTGCCTGTGGTCACAGTGTATTTCCATGGTAGCCACCCATAAATCAAGAAAATGGCTTCTTTTGTATGTCCATTAATAGGCACAACATGCGTCAATACAAAACCCCAACTATTCTTTGAAAATACTTTGATTGAAAGCCGGCCTTTTTAACAGCGGTATTCTTATTCTCGCCTTGTAGCAGCTTGTCTGGCTGTCCAGGCTCTTATTTATTACCCCTTGAAGATGAGACAATGAAAAAACAGTTCTCAGAGCTCTGTTTGCATTGAGAGGCCTGCAGCACAAAGCAGCATGAGAGCATCTCATTGTTCAACTGGGCCAGCAGAGATGCGGCTCGCTTCAAAGATCGCTTCTTTTTTGGTGGTGGTGGGTGGTAAGGGAGTGGAGGAGGGGCTCCATGGCCATGAGGAGTAGATTTCATCACAGGAAGGGATGTGGGGGCAGGGAGAGCAGGGTGGAGCTGGAGATCCAGGAGTCACACACAGGCCAACGTGAACTTTCCTGTGCTATATTTGGTTCAAATCTATAGGAAGTTTTACTGCATTCAGGTTTGTGCCCTGCAGAGGATACAAACACTTTGAAATATGGTTCAGGCTTGAGATTTAGATAAATGATCACAGGACGTGTATCCTGCTGTTGCAACTCTGGTTTATATGAGAGTCTTAAGTGGCAATGCAAATAGAGCCTGGTAGTCACAGCAAAAAAGGGCCAAAGTCCAGTTTTCACACTGTGTTTCCCTTTATTTGATCTGGACTCAGAAATGAAAAAAAGGGGGTTGGAAATGAGTGGTATTCTTAAGCTTCCCACAGCGAAGCTATTTAATGTGTGACTGTGAGTTGTGTGTATGAACCTGCAATTATAAGGCAGAGAGCCCAAGTCTGCACTCAGAGATAAGTTGGATTGATGTTCACTCTCATTCATAGAGAGCCAATGCGCTTTACTCTGCTAAATGGGCTACGGATACTCCTCAACATGCGGCCTGACTCTGAAATACACACATAGACAGAAAACATGTGGATATCAGTGAAAAGGGACAAACACGAGTGCATCTAGGTAATGTGTACACACTCATATACTTATTTTTAATTTGCAGGTGCTATCTGACATTTTGGAAGGAGACTGCGGTTGAATATATTGAAAGGTTAATTCAGGTTTATTAGAACTTTGATCTTATTTTCACAGTTTTGGTTATCACTCACATTAGTAATAATATTATTATACTTACGTTTATTCCTGAGATCTGAGAACATGGCGACATGGCTACAAGTTCAAAACAAACCCCTGGACTGTCTGTTGAAAACATCCATCACAATTTACAGAACGACTTCCTGGTTCAAGCTTGACATTCCGTACTTACCGAAGTTGTGTGCTCATAGCTTTCCTGTACAATGAGGGATCATTGCTGATGGTATGTACACATTCTGGTATGCTCACTTTACGTTTTACACTCAAATAAAGTGGTATAGATAATCTGGCTAAATTGTTGGTTTGTTCCCACCATTTGTGACCAGCTGTGTTTTGTGCGGACTTGGACTTCACTTTAGCGATATCACCACATTTTCAGATCTCGTGTCCCAGATGTCCAGTGCCAACGTTTTTAAAATTTTTTCACGCCAAAAACATCTATTCATGTCAGCTATGGTATGATTAAGATAAGGGTAACTCCGTACCTGCCACCAGACTGGATACCTGAAAGCTATGCAATCACTTGCTGCCATCACTGCTGCTGCTCTTATATGGCATATATATATATATATATATATATATATATATATAGCAGTACCCAGAATGCAACACAGCTTCTCCTCTGCCAATTCCACTTGTTTACATGCCTAAATGCTAGTGAATATTTAAGGCAATTATATTAATTTTCCTCATCTTCCAAACTGCCGGTTCCTCTGAATCAGGAGCACCGTACTACATAAGCTATAGTGATTGGTTTGCTTAAAAAAACATTTCACTATGGATGTAGAAAAAACAGCAGCAAACATGGATAAATTGCTATCTCCTGTGTGTTTACATTGCAAAATGCTTAAAGTTGGTGTAACGTTAGATGAGATTCAGCTCTTTGAAAGACATAATGGATATATTGTATGTGAGGAAAATGCCTCCTATACAAAAGGAGGACATTTGACTGAAAAGGACACAGACATCACTGTTGCACAGTCCACATGTATTGCGGACTTAAACTCCCCTCCTATCCTATGCTCCACTGCTGATATTCCAGACACACATTCAAACCAGTCCTATACAGTATTTACTAGGGGTATGGCTCCTGCTGATGCTTTTTCTGATCTAGCATCCCTGGAGGCGACAGTTCCTTGGCTTCCCTCAACTTCAGATGCCCATGCTCGCCATCTAGCACTAGCAGCAGTGAACCAGTCCTGGTCTCGGGTTGTGGCAGATCATGGGTCATTGCCCTGTTCAGCTCCCCTGTCCTTGATTCACTGGACCCTGGTCCAGAATAGAAATTGAGGCAGGCGCTCTTCCCATCCACTTATCTCTACAGACTTGCAGCAGTCCAATAGGCTTGTTGTTCTGGATAAGCTTCAGAGTCGACAAGTTGAGAGTACCTGAAACCCTTCACTGCTTTCGGCCACGGCAATCACACTACCCTACCAAATCTTTGAATTACTGTTTAAGACTGAATTGTCAAGTCCATTACTTTGTGTATTAATATATAGACCTCCTAAATTTAATAACACATTTTATCTCAGAATTTTCTGATTTATTGTCTATTTTAGTAACAATCTGATCATCTTTTAGTACTAGGTGATTTTAACATCCACGTCTGCTACCATTCAATGCATGTGGCAACTGATTTTCTACATCTCACTGACTCTTTCAATGTTTCACAGTTGTTATGGAACTTACACATATCTATGGTCATACCCTTGATATAATTGTAACATTAGGTCTCCTCATCCCAAATCTCAACATAGGTGGCAATCAGATCATCAGATCATTGGCCCATTGTTTTTACCCTCTCACTCCCCTACCAAACTCCCAAATCTCCACTGTCTGGAGTTTATGTCCGCCATATCATACCGTCCACAAAAAATATTTTTCATTTCCAAAAGTTCACACAGACCAAAATTTTATTCAACACAACAAATACAATTCTAAAATCCTGTTGCCATAAACTGTCCAGAGGTAACTCTTGAAACCTATGAAGATTTCCTAAAATTCTTTATCAACATGATTGACATTACAAGATCTCACATTTCATCCCTTTCCCATGATCTTTCTGATTTAGCCCAACTCCCTGCAATTTTTAACCCTTTTGGAACCCACTTCACTTACTTTCCTGTTATGTTATTTCACAGATGAAGCCCACTATTTGCCCACTAGATATGATTACACCTCTTAAGCAAATATTTGATACGGTTGGTGCCTGTATTTCCATAATAAACTTGTCACTATGGTGGCAAGTGGTTAAACTTGTCTCTGTGGTGACAATGGTTAAGTCCCACCCTCTTTTAAGCATGCTGTCATTCGACCATTAATCAAAAGACAAACAAACTTAGATCTAACTGTAATTATTATTTTCCGACCAACCATAAAAACTGATAATTTCTGCCTAAAGTTCTGGAAAAAGTTGTCTTTTTAAAACTTACCCCTTTTTTTTTCACAGTGCAGCAATATCTTTCCAGTCAGGTTTCAGGATGCACCACATCAATGAGTCTGCTCCGCTAAGGGAACCAAATGACCAACTACTGTCCTTATATCCTGGAAAACCATGCTATTTTAATCCTAATAGACCTTCCTGCTGCTTCTGATATGGTCGACCATTGTATACTCCTGGACCGCCTCAAGCATGTAGTAGGCATTCTCCTCAGTCAGTACATTGGTTTAATTCATACCTACAACAAAGATCTGTATCACTTATGATCAATAATTTTTCATCTTGTTCTGCTACTATCTCCCCTGTTGTACCCACAGGTTCAATCCTATGCTTCATTTTATTTTCACTATATATATATATATATATATATATATATATATATATATATATATATATATATGCTTCCACTGGTTGTAGTCTTTAGGAAACTCAATATTCCTTACCGCTGCTATGCAGACAACACGCAGCTGTACTTCCCATTTAAACCAAACAACAGTCATAATCTTCAGTCTATCTTAAGTTGTTTTAATGAAATAAAACGAAAATGAAAATAAAACAGAAGTTCTCATTGTCTCTCCTGAAAATTTGCAATCTGACATCTTTATCTCTCTGGGGTCTCTGGAGACTTTTTTTTACATGCTTTTATTACCTCAAGTCTCTTCCCTGAATTGCCTGCAGGTGGATCAAAATGCAATGAGACTCCCATGAAACTCGTATAAAGCCATATCTCCCTTATACTAGCCTCAACACAGTTTGGTTCCAGCCTACATTACCCATCTCCTCAGTCTATATTCTACACCTGGAACCCTACATCTTTGGATAAATAACTTCTCTCTGTTCCTCACTCCCAGTCAAAATCCAAAGGTGACACTGAGTCTTCTAAGTTACTGCCCCCAGACTTTGGAATAGTTCATCCCTCTCTGTCAGATCTTCCCCATCTTTCACCATTTTTGAAAACCTGCAGTATAGAACTTTTGTCAGTCTTTCTGAGAGTGAGAGTAATTACACAAACACTAACTAACTATCAAATACAGAGATATTGTCACAGTTCCAAGAAAAGAATTCATTATTTAGTTAGAGTAAATTTAATACCTACAAAGCCTACTCCAATTATTTAAAAATTCAAATGCCAACATGTTTAAAAGCAGTAAGGCAGCATCAGTGTCTGCTCTCAGTCCATTCTCTTTTTTCAGCACAAACAAGGAAATGCCACACCAACAGTAATCTGTGTTTGTCCTCGCTGTTGATCGCTTTCTTTTTTAGACTGTAATCCTTCCTCTGAATGCCGACTTTTCTTGCATGCTTCCACCATAGGCTCCGTCACTCTCCTAAGATGTGTCTCAATTCAGGGTCCGCATCCTTTGATGGCTGCATTTGAACACTGATTGTGTCACAGCAGTGCAACAAGGGTGTCCCATTTGAAGGCCATGCCTTCGTAGACCGTGTCCTTCGAAGCATGCCGCCCTGGAATTGAGACACAGCTGTAGCTGCTGTAGCCTCCTCCATCTCCGTCGCTATGGTTGCTCCCCTCTTCAGCTCTCGCAGACTTGTTGACACCGGTTTTAAAACTCCAGTACATTGTAAAATACAGAGAGATTTACCTGCAACTGATAGGCTTAATCAGCACTGTGTAACAGACGAAAGTGACGGACGTTCATTTATATGTGAAAGTGCCACACTCCAGCTTTAAGTGTCAGCTAACGGCCCACCTTTATGAAATTTCTTTTGGTTCCTTTAAACTTTAATGTCTTAATAAAATTATTTCATCTGGTCTGTTACGATTAAATTTACAGTATTTTTGTTTTGTTTCTAATCATCTTAATAATTTAACTGTGTTATTTTGTTTCATCTGTACTTTGGTCAGCTCCTGTTGTTTTTAAATGTGCTCTTGAAATAAATTTGACTTGACTTGACATTGCAAAATTTAATTCCCACATCAAACCGTAGGCTGCTAGTCTAGTGTATGTCCACAGGGGGAAATTATTGTCACTCCCCACTTCCTGCTGTGCTGAGCTCAGTGATCCTTGTGGGTAGTGACGAGATCAGAACCTACATGTCATGTATCAATGCTGTGTATGTTGTACACTTCAATAGTTAACCATACATTGGTTAGTGTTAGAGAAAGATTGAGGTTAATTTTTTTTCTAAGCATTAACCATCCCAACCTCCACACTCTTACTTTGTTCTTTGTTAGAAAAAGGGATGCTACCTTCAACGTTGGCAATATGAACATATTTCATAGGAATAGTGGGCTGGATAAGATCAAATTATCCTTTAATATAGATTCATGTTAACTGTCCCCAATAAACAAACAGTTCCTACAGATGCTCTGAGCCCTGCTGTCTCTGTCTCTGCTGTGATCCTTCACACTGTGGCATTCTCATCAACCCGTTGTGTTTGCAGTGTGTCTGCCTCGGTCAAGCTTTTGTACAGCCACAGCGTTATATTTAGCCTCTGGTCACAACTTAGCTCTTAGCTCATCAATAACAATAGGCTGAGCGTGTTCTGTGTACATGCTGCTACTGAATGAATGCTTGTTGGTTTAACAGTAGGTTGAAGAGATATTGTTATCAAAGCTGGAGGGCCATCACATAGAAGCTGCTTTCTTCAGTCCCCCCATTTGCTACTTGGCTGCAGGTTTCTGGCCACCACCAGCATGCACAACCCGTGAACAGATGCCTCTAGTCGAGTGAGTTTGTCACTGAGGAGCCTTTTTTTTTCATTGAGAGTGCAAACAAAAGGTTGTTTATGTGTGGAGGCTTTTCTCTCATAGAGGGAGCTGGGTTAGCTGTATCTGTTTAAAAGGCAGGCAAGCTTTAAAAGGCGCTAAGCCACATACTCCTGGGTTCCTCAGAACAGTGGCAGTAGCACTGTAGAGCTTGAGCAACTGATTAACAACCACTGGATGTATGGATCTGAGGCAGACAACAGCCAGGACAAAAGAATGACGGAGAACAAACAGTTCAGTGACAGATTGATGATTTCACTTGCAACAACATCGCACTCTCTTGCCCCACTCTTCAAACATTTCCAATAGGGTTAAAATTGCATCCAATTGGAGAATATATGAATGACTCATGGCTCATATTTACTGTTGTTAAAGTACAGAGTTATACAGTTCTAAATTAAAATAATCCAATTGCATCCAAGGTACATTTCAAATGGTTCTCTAATACAATGGTTCCAAATCTTTTTGGCTTGTGGCCCTTAAAATGAAGCAATGTATACCTGTGACCCCTTGTCACAGGTTATGGCTCCAATGTGGATATGAGTTTTTAGCAAGTCCATTTAAAAGAGTCATTTTTCCTTCTAAGAATTAATTTAAAAGATTTTCAGAGACCCAGAAGAGACAAACAAATACAGTTTATTGAAAGAAGAAAAAAGAAAAACTACAAAAATAAACAAATCTGACAAAATAATCTCAACACAAGATCCCACATGCTAGTTTTTTCCCGAGCTTCCAAATGTTTCGATATTCAGCCTTTTTGTCCTTCAACTGTTTCACCCGTTGCCACGTGAGCAAAGTTCCATACCTAGTTCACATTATGCCACCTGAACCTGAGGAAATGCTCACTGGTGAAGAGATTTATCTTGGGACCCTATGGAGAGCCAGCCCCCCCTGGCTTGGAACCACTGTTCTAATACGTATATTTCAATGTGGGCATTTGACATTAAAATATTCGAGAACTCTACTCCCAAAATGTTATGTTGATTACAGGATTAGGAAATTAAATAATGAGCATAAAAAAGAAAGCAGGATTTTGGATGATAGGGACCTATACAGGAGAAGAATGAGTGGACCATAGGGAAAGGTTCAGTGTCAAGGTTGGGGTAAGGGGATATTAGCCATACTTTGGGCAAGGCTGTAGTCCGGGTCACTGTTGGCCCTCAGGAAGGCCCTTCTGCATGCCTGTCCTCTGGGTGACCCCTTCTCTAGGGCAGCAAGACTTATTGGAGTAATCAGCCCCTGTCAGCACCTTGGGTATGGTGCATGGACTCAATCCAATAAATGTGAATGGGACATGTAATAGTACCTGATGAAAAGTAAGTTTGTTTGCACTGAAAGGAGTCCCTCTGAGTTTTTCTCTTTGTTCACTCTATGTTCTGCTTTCTCCCCATAGCCCTCTGTTTGTATTCAGAATGGGAAACTACTGCATTTACAACGGACGTTGGGGATGAAAAGCCCAAGCCTGTTTTCAGTGCAAAACCGTATTTTCAGTCAAAATCTTTATGGTTTGAAATTTAAAGAATAAAGCAGTTGTAATAAGTTTAAGACAGATGTAAAATTGTATAAAGAGGGTTGTTAGAGGAGAAATGAAATCCAGTACCATGGTGATAAAGGTGCTGATGTAAGTTTGTTCGTAAGCTATTTTCCTCTGCCCCCACCATCAGGCCAACATTTCCACTGAAAGAACAAAAAACACAGAAGCAAATCTAATGGAAAGACATGAAATATATGGACTATGTTCACACTCTCAAGAGGTTTGAACCATAAATATTTGCTAGGGCTATAGTCAGCCAAGAATATCTTGGTCGACTGAAATCATACCCACTGTCCTCTTCAACCAATCGATTGGAAATGGGGAAAATAATCAGCACATTATCTCTAGATTAACTAAATCAGCCACAGTGCCCTGAGTGTACTTTACCTCGTAGCCTTATACGCATAAAGGAATTAAAAGCAAAAATAAAAAGCTAGTATCTGCAGCATATTCAATAATTCTAACCTAATTATTTTGTACTGAAATGATAACAACAGACTCATAGCCGACCAGCATGCACCTGCCCGTATTCATATGATTTCTGAAAATAGAACTATATCAACTGGTGATCCCAGCACAAGAGCTATTTAGGAACACTCAAAGCCTCAAGCATTAAACACAAAAGCTGATGGCGCACCCTAATGCTTACAAGTTAGCCCACTTTTTTCAGATGATATGCCATATTGCATGTTGGTTGTTGAGCAGTGATATGCAAACTGCTCTGTGCAAAGTTTGCACTTGACTTTTTGGTCAACTGTTTTAACAAAAGGCAGCCACACTGACCATTTCTTTGACATGGTATCAATTAGTTTGGAGCCAACACTGAGTAAACGTTCTGTAACTGTAACTAACTTTAAATAAGTTAGACCTACCAGTCTCCATTAGGCTGGGCAAGTTCACAGTTGTCACAACATCCCCCCGTTTTCACAGGTAGTCTGCCCCTCCACTGCTGCAGTAAATAATGCATTTGGTGTAGACAGATAGTGTAGAGTGTTAGATCTTTTGTACCACTCAATATTGATGTGCAGTATAATGATATTTTAATAGAGCTAAATCTTTTTGTGATAATAAGATCTAGTATCCCTTTGATATGTAAGAACTGTTTATTTTGCTGGTTGGGTAATCATCTAACTTCTACTTTGATAACAATTTCCCCCTGAATTCTGCTTTTTTTTTTTGTTGACGTTTTGAGTTTGCTGCTCATAGGAAGCATCTGATGATGTGAACCATTCCCCCCAAAAAAGATCTCAGAAGACTTACGATAAGGAATTGCTGATCTGGGGGGGTTCAAAATGTCAGCATAGTGAATGGTCCACATTTCTGAGCTCTGCTTTTGAGTCGCTCTGACACCATGTTGTCAAAAAAATGTCAAGAAATCAAGCAGGAGTAAATGTCCCATGAATTCACCTAGACTCCCACCAGGTGCAGAAGAGCTAGCAGTTACCAAGAAAACCAATGCACTTGACCCTGCTCTTTGTCAAGATATTCAAGAAATGACGGATAATAACTTGAGGCTCCCAGACGCAGAGGGACCGACAGACAAGCTCCAATGCAAGAGGGACGAAAAGTCATGTTTTTTCAAGACTTCTCGGCTGCAGTTATACACAAGTGCAAAATTTTCGACAAAGTGAAGAAGGAAAGCTGAGGAAAATCAGTGCTCAGTACTCCGTACTGAACCCAGACATGGTAAGGATTACTCATGACAGAGTTAAAAAGTTTTCAACTCCCCTGACCAAGCTATGGCCTTCACGGATGGTTTGGGAAGAGGACACCAAACACTTGATGAAACACCGACTACTTGACTCTGATTTCAATGGCTCTTTTTGGCTCACTTTGGCTTTGTGCCATCTCCGCTGACTGACAGCGGGGCTATGTGAATAATTACATCGTAAACACAACTTTTCACAATATGTGCTCACACAAAGAAGCTTTAGGTCACACAAAGAAGCAAATATAATAACTTTGTCATGTGAAAAGAGAAGAACTGCCTTTCCCTCTTCTTTAATATGTTATTGACTCTTTATTTATGTAATGGAGAGACAAAGGACAGTGTATTTAGAGATATATCAATCCCCTCGATGGTAAATTAGTGCTCGTTATTTGTCATTTGTATTATAGTTCTCTTTTTCTCTGTTGCTCAGCTACAGTGTTTTAAGGTACACTATTAACAACAAGGGTGCATCTTGTGGTAGATTTCATGACAACAATAAGATACTATGGTTGATAACATACTGAGACTGTGTACATGGAATATTAAGGGAAGTCACTCACCAATTAAGATTAAAAAGGTACTGTTAGCTTAAAAAGGGAAAATGTTGATGTAGCACTTTTATGAGAGACACACTTAACAGACATAGAGAACTCAAAATTGCAGCAGTCTGGTTTCGAGCATGTGTATTTTTCCTCTTTCACTACAAAGAGCAGGTTAGTGGTTATCTTAGTTAGTTATCTTTTAAACCGATGGAGTGTATTAAGGACAACTATAGGCGATTTGTGCATATTAAAGCTGTTGTTCATGGAGAGGAATGAGATATCTTAAACTTGTACTGCCGACCAGGTCAACCCCTAAATTTTCTCATAGATGGACTTTTGAAGTTAACTGTTTTGGTCTCTGGTCTGCCTCTTCACAGGCATAACGTATTGTTGGTTTTTGCTTAGAATTAGGTTATGTGGATTTGTGGGGATCATTTCACCCCACAGAGAAAGAATACACTTTTTTCTCCAACCCACATAAGTGCTGTTCGAGAATAGAATACTTTTTTGTTCCCAAAACCATACTTAAATCTTGTGTCTCTTTCAAAATTTGAAATATTGTTATATCTGATCATGCAGCTGTATAGTTAGATGTTGAACCTAAAAGTACTAGAGGACAAAGATTATAGATTATTTTATGTCAGAGTTCAAAGCCTTTCTTTCTCTCAATTTTCCTTCACCCAGAAGCCCATCCTTGCTCTGGGAAACTTCTAAGGCCTATGCGAGGGGGTTAATAAATTCCTACAGAGCCAGCAAAAGACATAAAACTGCAGGCAAGTCTTAATACAGCAGAGAAAGGCTATATTAGGAATCCCACAGGGTTTAAATTGAAAGAAATCACAGCCATTCACTCGGCATTATATCCACTTTAAACACAAACTGCCACAGACAAATTAAGATTCGCAAAGCAAAAGCTGTTTTAACATAGAGACAAACCAGGAAAACATTTAGTATATTTAACAAGAAAAAATACTTGCTGACAGATCCCTTCTTCAACATGCTAAACGGCCTCCTAACTCCATCTTTACAAGAGACCAATATCTACTTAATTCTCAAAAAGGGAAGTGTCCAGAAAGTTTTTCCTCCTACAAACCCATCTCTCTGCTTAATGTTGACCTCAAAGTCATATCTAAAGTCCTGGCAACTCGTCTGGTAAACCCTCTACCTCGCATAATTAAAGAAGATCAAGTAGGCTTTGTTAAAAGCCATAAGTCTGGTAATAACATCAGAAAATAGCTAAATGTGATTCAGATATGTCAACAGTGAGCAATAAATTGTCTTGTTGTCTCCTTAGAGGCAGAGATGGCATTAAACCGTGTCGAATGGCCCTATTTGTTCTTTACCTCGAAACAATTTGAATTAGGCAGCAATTTTATTAAATGCGTGCTGGTTCTTTATAATCACCTGATGGCAGCAGTCATAACCAATGGGGTCAGATTGGGAAATTTTGAGGTTCTAAGCGGGAGCAGACAGGGGTTTCCACTGTCCCCACTGATATTTGCATTGGCGATCGAGCCATTAGCCAAGGCAATACGATGTGATCATGTAATATTTGGGCTGGTTGTTGGCCAAAAATCTCATAAAATTGCTTTATATGTGGATGACGTTTTGTTATTTCTGTCTCATGCTACTGTATCAGATCACCCAAATTTGGCACATTCTCCAGGTAGAAAATACATTTTTCAAAATCTCTGGCTACGCCACCAGATGGTTGGCTTCAAGTGCACAGTTCTCCTTCGCTCTTTCCTTTCAGATGGTCCCCCACATGATTTGTGTATTTGGGAATATCTATAACACCAGATTTTCACAAAATGGTCTAAGCCAATTTCAGTGTCATATTTGATAAAATCAAGTAGGACCTGGAGTGTTGGAACTCCCTCCCTATATCTTGGCTAGGCAGAGTTTCACTTCTAAAAACGATTTTCCTCCCTCGTTTGCTTTATCCAATGAGAAAGATCCACATTTTATTCATACCTAAAATAATTTGTAAGATAAATGGTTGGTTTGGCTCTTTCATTTGGCGTAAACAAAGACCTTTACTTAAAATGTCCGCCTTACAGTTCCCAAGTGAGGTGGGTGGTCTGGATCTTCCAGACCTAAAAAAATATCAGTTAAGTGCCATTAATAAAATATGTGACGGACTGGGTTTGTGATAATACTTACTCAACTTGGCTGGATTTTAAAGCTTCACTAAGTGTCCTCTCCAAAACTTAAACTTTCTAGGAAATATGAAATGCGTCAAATATTGTTACAATAATTCAATAAGAATTAATACATTTAAGGCTTGAAGGTCAGTACAATGTGTTGAAGGATGATCTAACATCCAATCTTACTCCAGTCATTAACAACCCTGACTTTCTGCCAGGTGTCTTAGATTCAGGGTTCAAATGTTGGCTAGGGTATCTCTACTTCCGGGGACCTCTTTAAGAGTCCTCATGACCTTCAGATAGTACAGAAATATGATGTATCTAGAAATGGGCTGATTTGTTTCTTTCAGCTAAGACATCATATTTTTTTTTAAATGTCTTTGTTAACTGATTTTAATGTCTCTGGTATTGAAGAGCAAATGTTTTGTACCATGGGAGATACATCAATCACTGTCCTATATAATATAACTGAGGAATTGTTCTGCCGTTGGTCCTCAGGAGCTGGAACAGAGATGGAACTAGGTGTAGTGATTACAGAAGATACGTGGGAGGATATCTCGAACAATACAAACAATCTATAAAGAAACTAGGGCATTACAACTCAAAATATTAGACAGAGTACATTTATCACCTGACTGCCTCTCCAAATTTAAGCACACCACCTCCCCGTTGTGCTTTAAATGCAAAATAAATACTGGCAGTCTTACAAATTGTCTTTGGTCCTGGTCCAAATCACAAAAATACTGGAAAGCTGTCCTGTATGAAATGCAGAATACGTGAGGGACTGAGCTTGAACTGGATCCAGTATCACTTCTCCTTGGTCTCCCTAATGTGCACATTACCAATGTAAATCATTGAAAATTGTTTTATGTCCTGACATTCTTTGCAAGGAAAAACATATTACTTCAGTGGATTTCCTGTAAGGCTCCCACGATCTCTGTTTGGAAATGTATTATAATGGAACATATCCTGCTGGACCTCCTGACTTGACTAGTACACTGTAAGACAGCTAACTTCAACAAAATGTGGAGACTGTTTCTTGAATATGTAAATGTGAATTTATCTGCCATTCTATCTGGAACTTTTGTAAAAAGCATATGAGATGCTAAGGGCCAACTATAGTGGCTGTTGCTATGATACTGTGATAGCTGACTTCAGATGATGTATCATGTTTCACGGATGTGCCTTTTTGTTTTCTTTATTTTTTTTAAATTTTATCTTTGGCTGTTTATGCTGAGCTGTTCCTGAAAATTATAAAAAAAGAATTGCTGACTTGCATAAAGCTGGAAATGATTACAAAGTTCTCTCAAAGAGGAAATATTAAATATTATTCATCAGTCCACAGTTAGATAAGCTGTCTATAAATTAAGACAGTTCTGTGGCTACTCTCCCTAGAAGTGGGTGCCTAGTTAAGCTGACTCCAAAAGCACAATTGTTCAGTGAGGTAAAAAAAGAATTAATTGCAGCTAGTTAACATCGCAATTCACAAGCCTACCATACAAAAGCCTATTCACAAGCCTACCATACAAAAATCATAGTGCATGGTTGCATGGAGCAAGGAGGAACCTGCTTCACTCCAAAATAAACATCATTGTCTGCCCGAAGTTTGCCAAAGAGCACCTTGATGCTCAACAACGCTACTGGGAATATCGTGTGGACTGATGAAGCTAAGGTTGAATTGTTTAGGAAGAACACGCAGAACTGCATATGGTGTAAAAACGGCACTGCATAAATGAAACATCATCCCAACGGTGAAGTACAATGGAGAGAGCATCATGATTTGAGGCTGTTTTGCTGCCTCTGGGCCTGGACAGCTTGCCATCGAGGGGGAAATGAAGTTTATGGAGGTATCTTGCCTTGATTCGGTGTCATGGTTCTTGTCTGCCACACTTCAAGTCAACAGAGATGCTGTGGAATGAGCTCAGCTCAGAGCTGTTCACACCACACCTGGCTGAGCTAAAGCAGTCCTGTAAGGAATAATGGTCCAAAGTTCCAGTTATTAAATCCAAGTTTAATAACCACGTACTTTTTCCGACAGCACTGTGACTGTCTAATGTTTTTGTTCAATAAAGATATGAAAGATAATAGTAGTCTGTGTTTTATTATCTTAAACACATTGTGTTTGTCTACACTTGCGACTTAGATAAAGATCACATTTCATGAACAATTAATGCAGAAAACCAGGTTCCAAATCCCAAAGGGTTCACATTTTTTCTAATTACTGTATGTTGATAAATCTGCAGCCTCTGATTTAGGAAATGCCACACCAGAGCGCATTGCCATTACACACAACCATCTATTGTGTTTACCTTGATTACATCAATTGCAAATGACACCAGCCTGCTACAAAATAATCAAAACTCGATATATATATACATATATATATATATATATATATATATATACACATATATGTACATGGTCCACTTGCAGTGGCGATGATAAGATTTGTTCTGTGTTTTGTTTCTGTTCACCTACCCAGGGATTACAAATGGAAATTAGCTAGTAGATAAATACATTTTAAATAATTAATAAAATAAAAAAAAAAAATTATGAATTTGGTACAAAGCATATTTTCTCTTAGTTTGAGATGAATCTATTTATGTATTTTGCCAATTTCTAAATTAGCCCAAGCACCGTTTTCTGCATTATGATCTGTAAAAAACAAAAGTTTTCATATCAGCGCATATCGGACACCATATACCGTACGCCGATATATCGGTCAGGCTCTAGTGGAGATTATTGCAGTTTATGAGCAGATGAAATCACATTTCACATAGCGTATGTGGTCACACACTTAAAAACTGAGAAATCAATGGGACTCCACAATACTGTCAGTATTTGCTTGTACTTCATGACTGTACAGAGTCTGTGTTTGTTATTGTGTTACTGTAATGGGATGTTTTAGAATCCTCTTCCTCAGACTCAGGGAGAGAAAACAGCAGAAAAGGAGGCTGAAAAGTATTGATTTTCTGGCACCGCCCTGCTTAGATTATAAAATGCCAATACGAGGATTCCACCCTGATTCTCTGGTTCATGCCAAGTTCACTTGTCATTTTCTATAATTCTGACAAAATCAAGATGCTTAACCATGATGTAGTTAGCCATGCTTGGCCGCCCTAGGGCTTTCTGATTGAATTAGGTGTCTGTGTTCTGCCATTTGGTACCAGCCTGCAGTATTCCCAACACTTACTGGGGGTAGAAGTTATTTACTGTTTTCAGAGGGGGGATTTTGAAAAAATGAACAAGGCTGCTGTTCATATATTCAGCAGTTACAAGTCTCCCATATTTCTTCCAGCTAATGTAACTGTTTACTTTCCCCTAACATACCATGCTGTGACTGCCTGTGCATATAATAAATCAGCAGATTTCATATCAGATATAGATTCTTCAGCAAACGCATGCCTGCGTTACTGTGACTGCTGTATAGCACGAATCAATACAGCTCCAACCAGCATTCAGAACATGTACTAGTTTTTTTTTTTAAAGAACAGTAATGAACCACCGTATTTCCGCAGATAGTGACCGGGGCCTTTATTTACCTCAAATGCAAAAGGTAACAGGCCTTTATTTGAACTAGTCTTGTATTAGACGCAGGCCGTTATTTCTAATTCCCTCCGTTTGAGTAAATACAAACTCAACCTTTCCTGTAACTGTTTCAAATTAAAAGCCCTCTAGAGTTTCAGTGGACCCTCCATTTCTTAACAAGGCCTTTATTTTTGACACATTTGCAGCTATACCACATGAAACAACAGCTGGACGGGATTAAAGGACGACAAAACAGAGTGGATCTGAATGAACAACAAAGTGTTGAGAATAGCATATGTTGTTGAATTTATTAAATTCAATCTGAATTATTTTTAACTGGCATGCACATTATACAGGAACCAGGAATTTATTCACCCTTTTGTTTTCCCCGACCTGTATTCTGGGGCAACCTTTTTTTTGTTCATGTCAACTGCACCCCCGGCCATTATCAGAGACCCTGCTTTTAACTGACTACCAGTTTTTATTTTAGGAAATATGCTATTAAAATGGGGTATATGTGTATATGCAATGGTGGATTGCTCAAAAGCCCAATTTAAAAAGAAAAAATTGGCTCTGTTCTATTCAAGCATCCCAGTAATCCATGAAAGTGTGACAGAGCCAGAATTAACAATACCAGTGCTCTTCTGTGCAGCATATTGAGCTATAGCAGTTTCATATTTGTTTCTGTACAGGAGCAATGGTACCAAACTTTGCAACCTCACTGTGACAACAAGACTCCATGAAGCAGTGCCCAGCTGTTGCTTGCTGAGCAACAGTTCCAATATGAAACTACTCCTACAACCACAAATTAATGCATTTTTACATTTCTTTTGTACAAATGAGACACAAAGTGTTACCAGCGAGCTTTAGAGGTGTGGTTAGGTTTTTGTTTTTTTTTTCATTTTTGACAGAGCAACGTTAACTACTTCCCTCTGCTTCCATTCTTTATGCTAAGATAGCCATGACAAGAAAAGTGAATACAACTATTTCCCGAAATGCTGAGCTCTTTAAAATGCTTCATGGAACTGCCTACAGAAAATGTAATTCAATTTAAAATTTTTAGTATTACCAACTGTACAGTTGCATAACAAAAGTATTCAGTTAGTTTTTGTTTATTTGATCCGACAGTAATTCTATTTCATTGTCTACGAACTTCACTGTGTTTCTATGTGTGCAACTGTGGGAGTGCCATTGTGTGTGCGTTCATGTTTGAGACGGCCATCAATAGAAAGAGAGTGGAGGGAGAGATTAGGTGACTTTGTGCGCTAATCCTTGTGAAATCACGGGCTCCGGGGGGTGAGGTGGAGAGATAGGCAAGTGCCTCTCTGATCAGACGGGCTGTGGCTCACCATGTGAAGCCGCCTGAATGCACAGTAATCCCTCCCTGAGCCACAAAGAGGGCCATCTGACTGATGGGCAGGTCCCATCTCTGCAAACTGTAGGCTGCTGCCTCTATAACAGTTCATCATGATCATGGACTGGGAAGACTACAGGCAGGTTAGGTGAGCGCTGAGCTGACGGTTTCGTGGGGATAGCTGAGGAGAAAGTTGATTCTGCTGTCGGATAAACAGTGGAGTCACTTTGCTTTCCTTCTTCCTGGACAGATTTAAAATTAAATATGCTACTTACATCATTGTCTACATACAGTATCTATTATCTGTTCATCTGTTATTGTCAATTGATGTAACATAGGACACACAGTGATTCAACCCGTATCTTAGACTGTCCTCACAAGAAAAACAAGAGCATTAGTGGTTTGTTAAAATGTCTAAAGGCTAGGGTACGCCTGAAATGTAGCTGTTCCGAGCAACCATACTCAAAGGCGGTGAAAAAACTGCTGTTAAAAGGGGGGGGGGGTAATTTTTTTAATGGCGATAACAGCGAAAAACCTTCAGTCTTTGCTCACAGGCATTCATAGTGTGTCATAGTTTCACAGTGTTCGCACTACACCGGAAAAGTCACAGGAGTTGATGATTGAAAAATGGAAAAAGAGTTTAATCCTACCTAGTTTCTCACCTCTGCACACAATGACAAAAAAAAGGGGGGCTAAAATGGAGCCTAAAAATAACGTATACTGACTTCTGCTGGTTTTTAAAATACACAGCATATTACGCAGAAGATTAATTTTGGACTTGAATAAAGTCTCTTGGGAAATATTTAGCTTACTAGTGCTTAGCTTCTGTTTTATGCAAAGAGGTTCCAAATGTTTTCTTTTCTCTATTTAATTAAATGATAGTGTATAACCTATAATAAATATGTACTGTTCAAGTATAATATAGCCTAGTACAACACTAACACTAAGGTCTATAAAATCAGCATCCTTCTGACACGGGCTGTTGTACAATGTTCTTTTTGATTGTAAAGGGTTTTCTTTTTTCTCGTTACTTTCTGATTGACTCATATTGTGAGAGTTTGATTGCATTGGACTTGCCAATGTTCTTGCATCTTTCCAGATTTCATTTTTTAATCCTCTTTCAGGTTTGGATGTATTGCTCAAATTAATAACACTAGAACAGACACCCTCTCTGTAAAGCTGCATTCTTAATCATACATCTTGTAAGTAGCTGTTGTAGCTTATTTTCATTTTAATTTTCTTAAGCCTAAAATCGGTTGAATGGAATCTTATTTGAAACCCAACCGTACTGAAGTGTTTTAAAATGTTCACATCATCTAATCTTCTGATGAATAAAAAAAACTATGTCAAGTGTCTTTGTTGACTTAAACTAGACAAAAATATTTATGTTTTCTTCGACTAACATGAGACTAAAATATTTTAGTAGATGAAAAATTAACTAAAAAATTAAAATTGTGAGGTTGACTGAATATGACTAAAACTAAAAAAATTTTGATTTGAGCACTAATAGTACATCTAAAAATGGCTGACAAAATTAACACTATTCTGAAAGTTACAAAAAATTAAGCAAGCAGGCCAGGCTGACCCTTTAAAACAACTGTATTTACTTAACAAGAAAGTTAATTCTTGACCGTAAAAATAGTAGTAGAAGAGTATAGACAGAAAATTAACTTAAGTTCCACTCACTAGCTCTTTTTCTGATTGAAACTGTTTGAAATGTAAAACTTCTTAAAAAAGTGAATGAGTGGATCTTGAGTAAGGATTTTTTTTTTGTCAAACATGTTTACATTTACTTGACTAAACTACAGAATCCTTAAGTTTATAGGCTTATTGCCTATCAAGTTTATAAAAGTTTTCCGTTTCCAACACTAGTGTCTGGAAGATGTCTCCGAGAACGAGGTCTATGATTCAAAATGTTTTATTCCTTTTGGTTCTAAACAAACCCAAACAAAGTGGAACCCAATTCTGGAACTTTAACAAGGTTTTCCATACAATGCAGTTTGAAGCCCTAATTTAAATTTAATGTCTCCCACATTGCATTGTCTTTGCACTGGGTTTTTATACATCCCGTCCATCTATTTTTTATACTGCTTATCTGGTTCTTGTCACAGAGTTATCAAAGTAGTCCAGATGTCCTTTTCCTCAGATGGGATTTTTAGTCCTTCCAGAATGTTTTGGGTCTGGCCCAGTATCTTCTCCACAGGGAGCCATTATCAATCTGATTAGGACGCCTGAACCTCAACTGGCTCCTTTCTTTATAAAGTAAGGAGCATTGGTTCTGCTCCATGGCCATTCCAGATATCTGAGGATTTCACACCATTCCTTAGCTATAGTAATTTTTCTCCATTTTCTGACACACAGGCGTGAGTGCCTAATCACACTAGAAAGTGGCAAGGTGAAATTAAAATAGGCAGCGCAGGAAACTTGGTGATGCAGTGAACAAAAGCTTGCAGCTGCTAACAGGACAGCACATTTACACAGGTTTTTTTTTGGAGGGGTTTATATTCCAGCAAACCAGGTTTACACAACATTGAATGGTGAGACGCAGCACATGGAAGTCTTAAGCCATGGTCACTCTGGGTTGGGAGTGAATTGCAGCCCCAATGGGCTCTAATTCACGAGTGAAGGTAAGATTTAATGCGATATTGACAGATTGCAGCGGGGTCAGCAGTAATAGGAGTTTTGTACAAGCCGTCTTTATTGGCCAAGTATGTTTGTGCATACAAGGAATTCCGGTTTCCAGTGGCTCAACGTACTCAATAACAATGTCCAGAGAGATACACATGGATATACAGCAAAACCAAGGGCAACAAACTGAGCAAAGATAAATAACATAAACATGTAGCTAGAAAAAATTAACAACAGAACCAACATACAATGTCTATATACAAGTCAACGATTTTCTGAAGTTGTAAACTAGGAAACAGGTAGTGCAAGGTGTGGGAGAGTGCCAGGAGTGCTGAAATAAAAAGTGGGAAGTGTAAGAAGTTACTTTATATACATTCCGAAGGTGGTTATAACAGTGTTTACATGTATACATGTCTATGTATAGTATATACAGCCTGATTGTACTTGTATTTAAGTAGTATTGAATTGTATTATTGTAGTATTGAATGATATATGCATGTTATTGCACAAATTGAGTATAAAACTAATATAAATATAATTTCTAAGTACAGTGGATGTTTATGTATTAGAGGGTTATGCACAGCGATTCTTCCTGATATTATATGATTGACTAACTGTAATCAGAGTGATGGCATGTGGGATGAAACTGCTCCTGTGTCTAGGTGTTTTGGCGTACAGTGTTCTGTAGCGCCTACCAGAGGGCAGGAGTTGGAACACGTTTTGTGTAGGGTGTCAGGGGTCTGCAGTGACTTTCCCTGCCCATTTCCTGACTATGAAGGTGTTGAAGTCCTGGATGATATCAGACGGGTGTCCTGAGGTAGAGTTTTTGGTGTAGATTGTGAATAGAAACAGGGAGAGAACAAATCCCTGGGGGCCTGGTGCCCTCCAGAAACCTTCTGTCTCTGAAGCCCCTTTCACACTGGACAAAAACCCCACAGACACCCACTAACATCTGGCTTTTGTCTTCAGTAGGAAAGGGTATGATCAGCTTGCATTCCTGGGTTAAGTGACTCTGCAGTAAGTATTTATCAGCTCCAGCTCCAATCAGCAGTGATGGAAACATGACACCTGGGCGGACACGCTAATTCCACCCCTTTTCTTCCTCTTGAGAAGAGTGAGCGCAGCCCCGAAATAAGTTTTAAAAACATACATTTATTGACCGAAACATCTGCCACGGAGGCTCCGTCAATCTGCACAGCAGCTAGCAGCTCACTCTCAGTCCTGCTGTGTAGGTCTGGCCCCTGCTGTTGCGGTTGAGACGAAAATAATCAACTATTTTTCTCAGAACGTGATGCTTATCAGAAGGATAAGCATGCACAATAATTGAATGCCATCCCTTCCTGTTGTAGTCTACAGGGTTGTCTCTGGGAGAACTCATCTACTGGCAATGGGAAAGGAGTTTAAAAGCCTGCATATATGCACTAATGTTGGTGTAAAAAGGGTGCAGTTGGTTGTGTCATTCCTGAAATGGATCGGGTCAGGGGTGTGAATGTAGATTTATCAGACCTACAATCAAACACTTTCAGATTGTCAGCCAGTTGATTGTTCTCCACAGTGCTGGGGGATGGGTTCCTAGCTAGTGACGTCCTGCAGGCCTCTCCACACTAACGCAGGGTCGTTAGCTGAAAACCTGTTTTTTAGCTGGCTTGTGTAGCTTCTCTTTGCTATTCTGATCTAATTGGTCTTTGTGTTTCTGGCCTGGCTGTACAGGATCTGGCCCAGTTGTACAGGATTCTGTAGGCCTCCTCCTTGGCCTGACGGAGCTGCTTGAGTTTAGCTGTAAACCAGGGCTTGTTGTTGTGAAAGTGGAGAAACTCTTAGTGGGCACACACGTCCTCACAAAAACTGATGAATAATGTCAGAGTGTCAGTGAGTTCAACCAGTTCTGTAGATGCAGCCTCAAGAGCAAGCCCGCAATCAGTGCAGTCAAAGCAGACCTATGGTTCCAGTTTTCCATCTGTTCCACAGATGACCACAGGCTTTGTAGATTTTAGTTTCTACTTGTAAGTCAGGAGAAGATGAACCAGACATCTGTACACCAGCCTTAGTTGACCGCTCTGTGGATATGAAAACCAGGCACCTGTAGAGAGCTATCTGGAGTGGAATAACCGTGCCAGGTTTCAGTGAAGCACAGGAGTGCCAAGTGTGAATATTGCAAGTTTGTCCTATCCTGTGCAGCAGTTCATCCATTTTGTTGGCCAGAGAACGGAGACGTACCAGGTGAATCGACAGGAGTGGTTTTAGGAAGCCCCGCTGTCTTAACTTGGCCATCATACTGGTATGTTTTCCTTGCCTGAATCTCCTCCAAGTCCCATAGAGAGGTGATGCTCCTCCAACCAAAATTCAATTCAATTCAATTCAATTCAATTTTATTTATATAGCACCAAATAATAAAAAAGGTTATCTCAGGGCACTTTTCATGTAGAGCAGGTCTAGACCATATTCGTTATAGTTCTATTTACAGAGACCCAACATTCCCCCATGAGCAAGCACTTGGCGACAGCAGCAAGGAAAAACTCCTTTTTAACAGGTAGAGACCTTGAACAGAACCCAGCTCATGATGGGCGGCCGTCTGCCCCGACCGGCTGGGTTAAGAGAGAAATAGAGAGGAAGGGGGAGGGGGGGCATAACACAGTAAAAATATAGCATAAAGATGTGTAACAATAATGAGACTAATAATAAAACTAATAAATATAATATTGAGTGAATAATTGTACTAATAAAACTAAATATAATAATAGATGGAATCATAATATTTGAAGCAGTGGGTGTTGAGCAGGATCATGGGAGCAGTAGGTGGTTTGCAGTCACAGATCCAGACTCTGCAGCACCAGGGGCAGAAAAACCTGCAAAAAGCGACAGGAGAGAGAAGAAGTCAAATTAGTAATGAGCATTGATGCCATATGAATGTTTGCAGACAGAATAACTTCAGTTTTGTCTGAGTTTAACTGCAGAAAGTTGGTGGTCTTCCAGGTTTTTATGTCCTTAAGGCATGCTTGAAGTTTAGCTAACTGATTGGTTTCACCAGGCTTCATTGACAAATACAATTGGGTATCATAAGCATAGCAACGGTAGTTTATGGAGTGTTTCCTATAAATATGGCCTAAAGGAAGCATATATAAGGTGAACAGGACTGGTCGAAGCACAGAACCTTGTGGAACTCCTAGACTAACTTTTGAGTCTATTGAGGATTTATCGTTAACGTGCACAAACTGAAACTGATCTGATAGATAGGACCTAAACCAGCTTAAACCACCTTTAAAGCCAATTAAATGTTCCAGTCTTTGTAATAGGATATGATGATCAATGGTATCAAATGCAACACTAAGGTCTAACAAGACAAGTACAGAGACAAGTCCTATGTCCGATGCAGTGAGAAGGTCATTTGTAACTTTCACTAGTGCCGTCTCTGTGCTATGATGCACTCTAAATCCTAACTGAAAATCCTCAAATAAACTATTATCATGTAAAAAGTCACACAACTGGTTGGCAACAGATTTCTCAAGGATCTTAGAGAGAAAGGGAAGGTTAGATATAGGACTATAGTTGGCTAAAACATATGGATCAGTACGCTTTTCAAGAAGAGGTTTAATTATGACTGTTTTAAAGGATTGCAGTATATAGCCTGTTAAGAAAGAAACATTGATTATATCTAGTAGAGAGGTGCTAACTAAGGGTGAAACTCCCTTAAGCAGCCTAGTTGGGATGGGGTCTAAGACATTGGTGAAGTTAGTTGGCGAAGGTCGATGGGAGAGAAACTGTCTAAGTATACATCAGGTTGCAAAGCTGTTTCTAAGGTGCCTGTGTTTGAAGATAAGTTGGTGCTGGTTGAGGGGCAGGACGTGGTGAATTTTGTCTCTAATAGTTAGAATTTTATCATTAAGGAAGCAGATGAAGTCATCACTACTGTGAGCTCTAGGAATATACGGATCAATAAAGTTATGACTCTGTCAGCCTGGCTACAGAGAAGAAAAGAAACCGAGGGTTGTTTTTGTTTTCCTCTATTAAAGATGAGTAATAGGCTGATCTGGCTTTACAGAGGGCCTTCCTATATGTTTTAAGACTATCATGCCAGGCTAAGTGGGATTCTTCCAGTTTGGTAGAATGCTATATCCTTTCAAGATTTCGTGTTGTTTGCTTTAATATACATGTTTGGAGGTTAAACCATGGAGCTAACCGACTTTGTTTTATTATCTATTTTAGAGCTGCACTAGTATAAAGTGTCATTGAGACTGCAGCACTATCAACAAGATGATCAGTGTGGGAGGGACTAAAGTTAGCATTGGAGTCCTTTGTTATATTGAAACATGGCAGTGAATTAAGTGCTTATGGAATCAGTTCCTTAAATTTAGCTACAGCAATATCAGATAGATATCTAGTAAAGACATTTTTGCCTAATAGTGTGTAGTCCAGTAACAGGAATTCAAAAGTTATTAAATAATGGTCCGATAAAAGAGGATTCTGTGGTAAGACTATTAAATGTTCGATTTCGATGCCATAAGTCAGAGCGAGGTCCAGAATGTGGTTAATACAGTGAGTGGGTTTATTTACACCCTGAGCGAAGCCAGTTGAGTCTAACAATGAGATAAACACAGTTCTAGGGCTATCATTATCAACATCCACATGAATATTGAAATCACCTACTATAATTAATTTAACTGTACTAAGAACTAAACTTGATAAAAACCCTGAGAATTCAGATAAAAATTCAGAGTATGGGCCAGGAGCATGGTACACTATAACAAATAGAATAGGCTTTAAAGTTTTCCTGTGTTTGTGAAGATAGGTGAAAATTTGTGTGAAGTGGACTGTCGGATGTTCAGCACTTCTTCTTTAGTGAAAATAATCATGTTGGAGTTGCAAAAAAGTGGAACAGATAAATAAAAACAGTGAAAGCACAAGAGAGCTAAGAACCGAGGCAGCCATCTGCAGCACCATCTTGGTACATTTACCCGTCTCCTGAGGTTTCCAAGTGCAAAGGCACAAATTTTCTCATCAAATTTCACCAAAGTTGAACTCTGCATGACACAATGATAACATTCCATGATTAGCTCAGGAGCAAATCCACCTATGGATGTGATTCTGTTGAAATAACTTGATTACAGCCTGAAGTTTTTACGTTAAGACCTGAGTCAAGTTCAGCTGGAACTGACAAATATCTGTATTCCACACCAATTTGAGGGCAGGGTGGTTCGAGTTTTGGAAAGTCAGATATGCCCAACAAATGGGCACTGCTCCTACTGTTAGATTGACAGGTGATCTCTTCGAAGAGAGTTTAATGAGTAGAAAGTTATGAGTTCTCAGCACCAGAGATAAAATACATATAAAACTCAACTAAAAACAGACTATCACATTCACAATTTCCAGACAAGCTTTTGCCAGAGCAAACAAATTTTGTTAGATGGATATTCACATTATATTGCATTATCTTATAATACGGAGAAGAAATACACCCACACACTCATGCACATGCATGTAGTGGCGCACAGATACACACATTCACTTACAGATTTGATTGGAAATGAAAATGATCCATCAGCCAATGTTTTGTATGAGACAGAGAAGTAAACAATGGAGGCAGTCACATTAAGACACTTAGACGGAAGTGTAATTACTGCTTCTCCATCGACCCAAATTTCCAGCAGGGGACCCATTGCTGAAGGTAGTTAGGCTGTTAGGAGTAAATGAGCTCACTTTATTGCCTTCTAGTTTGTAATGGGTCTCTCTTCCATACCTCTGGCCAGTGGTACACGTCTTTAACCAATCACAATCATCCTGCACAGTCAATGTTTATTAGCTATTGTCTTGTACAGAGCAGACAATAATGTGCAGTTGACTTGAAATGCCCTGTCGTGACCATGGGAGGCTTGCGCTTATAACTTTAACTTAGCACAGTTCAATCTCCAGCTGTGCAGCTGAGGGGTAGAGGTGGTTTATTAAATCTGTTGATCATGTCTCCCACACAGCAGCAAAATTATTATATTTATGCATGAGGTTTGGCTTTCGTTTATAGATTTGCTGATCAAATATCTGCATTACATCTGCAGCAATTTTGCAAATACTTCTACTGTGGAGTGTATCAGGTAACCAATTAATTTTGAGACACTTCTAATGAAAGGTGTTATGTTCAGCGTTTTACCATCAAGTCATTAAAATCAACCGCAACATTAAAACTAGTAACTGGTTTTAATGTTGTGGCTGATTGGTGTGTATATCATAGCAGCTGCTTCCTTTTTTATGACAGTCACCAGAAGATTTTGTAGACATACTAAATTCAGTCCAGAGCTATTTTTCTTCATTACAGCACATTATAATCCCTTTATCAGCAGATATAAATTTTTTTACTGAATAATCATGAAAATCAGTAATAATGCAATCAAGTAAAATTACATCTAATTTAATTTCACTGTTAATACAGTTGTCCAGTAGATGCAGGAGGTTTGAATTCTTGTTGAGGAGCCAGATCTCGTGTGAGACCTCAAATAATGTTGCAGGAACATTATTTTTGGGGAAATGATACTGAAAGTCTAGAGCCCCACTAGCAGCCCCCAAAGTGGCTTCAGTGTTCAGTAAACCTAGCAGAACATAATCAGTGTGTGGAACGGACAAGTTACTGACAATGCTGCTATTTTTAGTAAGTCTAAATAGTTTAGCCAAACTGGTGGCACTGCAGAAATGCTCACGGAGTCATGAAAATCAAGTGTTTTTCAAGAAAGGGGCATAAATGTTCTCAATATATTCTATATCAATCTTATCAGTAAAATGTAGAATATGTTGTGAATAACATTAATAGTTTGCCCAGTGGCTGGCACTAGAGCAATTAAGAGTCCAAATAAAAAGGGCTCTTCCTCCAAAGAGCATGAATGTGCTCAGAAAATTTTTAATGGAGTCACAGTATTAATGGCTCTTGCATTCAAGAGAAAAGCAGTTTTGCCAGTAGTTTTCAAGCAGCTGTTTATATCATGAACTCCCAATGTGTTTATAATAATACTCTACGCTTTATACAGTAGGAGAAGAATTTAAAGTAGCTAAACTGTAAAGTAGGTTTATAGGTCACCTTTATATGGTCACCTTTCATGCTAAAGAGCTTCAATGCACTTTGCTCAATCACAGTCTGCACAATTTTCAACGTTATACAGCAGTTTGGGGTGAAATAGCTGCCGTTAAGAGATCAACTGAAAACACTGCGTCCGTGTTTTTTATTACTTTTGAAATCTATTATTTGCTGAGCGAGAGCTCCCATCAGGGTCAGGCGGTCGCAGGGAGCTGGGGAATTGCAGGACAGGGATGTACCTCCTTTCTTGTTATGAGACAGAGACTGAAGCAAACACAGACAGGCACTCAGTGGGAAGTGTTCACAGTGCAGTCTCCTGACTGAGGAGGTGAACACAACTCTGAATCACGTGATATGATATAAACACAAACCACGTCAAAATGACATTCCTCACCATAGGGTTGTGTCGATCTGTCAGAGGCTGCTATTTTTAGTAACTGTAGTTAGGTAGTTACAGGTACAGTTTTCTCTTTTTAATAAGAGAAAAGTTTTACTGGCACTAAAAATCATTGCTGTATCAGACATCATTCCTCGATTTGGGAATGATTTAACTTAGTTTATCAGAGTTTAAGGTAAATCCTCCCAAACGCTCCACGTCGCTGCCGCATTTTACTTTCCTCAGTATCTCAATGTCAAACCACTTCCTGCTTTTGTGTATCCTTCACATTATCTTTTCCTGATAGGAAATTTGACTTTTTCTCACTTTTTGTGCAGGCAGCAAATATTTAAAAAAGCACACTGCATGTGCTCATTTCACAAACTTTTGGGAGGCTGTTGTTTGTTGAGGTGTGGACATGTAGTCCTGCTGCAACAAATATAGTATATATTGTGAAAAACAAAATGTATTGAAGGGATGATAACAAAATTTTTTTCAGCTCTTTGGTTTTGCTTGGTTTGAGATTTTTAGAACAAAGCGTTCTTATGTTTTCTGTACCTCTGCAGATTCACTGCCTTATGCTGGCTCTTAGTTTTTTTCAGTCTGTCCACATAGGAGGAAAAGCTCTTTGAATGAGGGAGCCAAACCAGAATAAAACTGCAATTTATAAAATGCTTTTGCTTTCTTGTGTATTTTTCTTGACAGTTTTAGGGGTTAATATAGAATGTTGACTTGATGTAAATGCTCCATTCACTGTGGAAAATGTTTCTTAATAAGGCCAGTTTTTTGTTGGTATAATGAAAACTGAATTCAAATGATCCACTGATGGATGGTTAAGGTTTAACTGCACTATAGCAACAATATGAATCAATGCTTTAAATACAGCCTCAAAGGAATAAGCTGTTGCTCCCCGCTCACACCTCCGCACATGTTCTACATAAATAAAATACAGTCATTTTTAAAGCTTATGTAACTGTGTGTGTTTCATTCTTAATAAGATAAAAATGTCCGAAATTGGACAGTATTTAAATCCATAAATGCTCCCTTACTGTTTAAATATGGAGAATAAATGCTAATGATGCATAGCGAAATGAATCCTAATCTTCAGTTTCACTCTGTGTATCATATTGCAACACAATGGCATAATTCCGACGTGAGCTTTGGCATGATACTTAACCTGAGTGGAAAATATATTTGCCTCTGCCATGCAGCTTCAATTAAATTACCAGTAGGCTAAGTCCAAGTGTAACTAAATATAGCTGTTATGAGGCTTGACCCACTGATGAATTGTGAGCACCAAATTCAGCTCTGTTCACAGATATGCTATGAAATAAGGGTTTCTTGTGGACAGGAACTGGGAATTAAACGTACACCTGAAGCTGCAGATTCGGTGGTTAAGATATCCACCCACTGGTTGTGTTGAAACTCAGCAAAAATGGCACCCGCTGCATGTATGTCTTCCTCAAAGCTGTCAGGCTTTGCCCGGCCTTATTAAATGATCAGTTTTGCCGTGTATTGTCACAGCCTGGTGAGTTTTGGCGGTGGTGGCCACGAACTGTGGCACACTGATGCCAATAAGGTGGCTTATCTTGATGGATGGGTTCATTATCACCTTCTAATTACTGGTGGATTTTCGGGTATATTCATTACCTGAGCTGACCTGGGTGGTGTGTATTTGTGTGTGTATCCAAGGGTTACTGTTACACTGGCTGAGCTGCAGGGGGTCAGCTGGTGTGTGTAGAGGGGGTCCAGGGGTTCCTGTTTCAGCTTTGCTGTAGGCTCCCTGCAATATTCATGAGTTCTGTGGGGATCACTGTGCTATGCAGCGCCCAGGCCAGCTCTGCCTCTCAAACTGCCTTCTTTACTCCATCAAATGCTACCACAAGTGTTAGTGTGCATCTGCTTTTCAGCGCGCTGACAACTCTGGCTACTGTTTATGTACCATACAGTATGTATGGTGTATGTGAGACTCTAACTCTACCATTTACACTTTTTCCTCATACATTCATTTATCGAGTAGGATTCTGATGTGAATTTTGAAGCTGATTTCAAGCTATTTCTGTATGGAAGCTATGAATGTTGGAATCCCCTTTAAAATTACACTGTATATCACAAGGGGCATATCATAATATAGAATAAACTTGCCAATCACTAATGCTTTCCACTAGTTTACCTTTTAAATACAAAATAATGGCAAAAAGGAGAAAGCATTCAATTTTATCAGCATTTTAAAACAAACCCTCTTACAGATCATTTAAAGGAATACACCCAGCAATTAAGTGTTACACGTCCATAAAATTGAGGAATTTGTTAGAGACAGATTAAAAAAGGAATGGTCAAACTCAAGCAGCAGAGGTCAAGATAGTCCTACGAGATAGTTTTACTGTTGAATATGGGTCAGGCTCTGAAAATACTGGACCTCTACACTTCCCATAATCCATCCTTCTGTTGCATCTCTTTTTAAGACCCTCCCTATCTGGTAAACAGCCTTGTCTGTCCATGTCAACTCCATGCCCCAGGTTTGCAATGTGGGATTTCTGTTAAACATTAGTTGTCTTCGAGTCCAAACTGTTTTGTCCATCACTCCTGGACATCAGTCAGAAGACTTGACTCAGCAACTTAATCTGTGCATGGACTGTTTCGGCTGAACACAGCTTTACAAAAGAGAGCATGCAACAGCCACACAAGCAGTCAAACAGGTTTGAAACAACTCTTCATTTTACACCGTCTGTTTTTCCAGAGCTTACAAAATGGGGTTGGAGCCCCTCGAGGATTCACAAATCTGAGCGGTCATGACATAATTTACAAGGTTAGGGAAATGAGAACAAAACATTTAGGCTGCACACATTTTCTGTATTTTTTGAACTTTTGAAAAATATTTGCTTTGTTCTTAAACTTAGTGGTTACTAAGGGTCACAAGCCAAAAAGATATGGAACCAGTTATCTAATCAGTGTATCCAAAATCATTCCCTCATTCAAACTTAACTAAAAACTAAGGAGTTTTGTATGGAAGACTATACTGAATAAATATGTTTTATTATATACAGAGATTTTAGTTGGAAAAATGTAAAAATGCTTTCTGAGACCACTTGGGTCATTCCATTGTATATCTTGCTTGCTCTATTTGACCCAATTGTAAAGCTGTGGGCCCTAGTGACATGATATTTCCCAGATCTCTGCCCTTAAGTTAGTGAAATGATAGTCAATACTGCAAAAACTAGACTCAAGTTAAGGTGAGAAGAATGTTATTCCAAGACAGCAAAATACAGGATTCACTGAAGCTTTTACAGAACAGCACCACTGAGGCTGCTGAGGAAATTCTGACTTCTCAGTTCAGAGAAACTAGAATTCAGATGTTGAATAAGGTCAATACTGAACTTTTAGCTACAGTTAGGTACATGACAGGACAGTGACACAGTTTTCGTTATTCTGCCTCTGTACACCAGCCAAAAATATTACATTAACCGTTTAGGAATTACAACTATTTTTATACATAGTCCTTCATTTACAGAGGCTCAAAAGTAACCAAAACAAACCAATATAATTATAAGTGAGTTTCACCAATAAAGGACAGTGAAGACTCATGGTGAAAATTATGGCCCCACTAGAAATAAAAAGAGTGGTGTGTAAATCTGTACTCTTAGTTTACAAATCTGTGCCCACAGTTTTGCAATCCATGCCCATACTGTTAAAATTTATAGGCTTTGTCTAGACTGAACTATCTCAGCAAATATTGGAGGAATTTCCCTTAAATTGTGTACATACATTCAAGGTCATTCTAGGTTCCCAGAAGATTAATTCTGCTTCTACTGACTTTTGTGATCACATTACTTGTCAACTAGTGCCAGCGACAGGTTAAACTTATTTGTTCTCAGTGAAATATTTCAAAAACTGTTAAACGGATTGCCACGACAGGTGGTACAGAAATTCATGTTCCCCACAGGATGAAACGTAATAACTTTGGTGGTTTCCTGACTGTCCATCTAGCACCATCATCAGGTCAAAATTTCAACTTGTCCATACCCTTAGTGCCTGAGAAACTAATGACAGTATCAGTTGTCTTTAAATTACTCAGCTGCACTTTGCATTTAGTTTTTATGTGGTGTCAGTCCAATTCACCAATAGTTCATACTCTAACCTGTAATATTAAAATACCAAGGTACCAGGTACCTTTAACTACCAGGTAACTGGTGGTTAAAAACCCTTAAGAGTATCAGTTGTCTTTAAATTACTCCCAAACTTCCAGCTTTGTTGCTCAGTAGGTCACACTTTACACCGTAATAAGAATGGGCACCAATTAGCTTAAAAAAAAACAAAATCAGTTATTTCCCAGATTGTTATCGCCCCACTCCCCAACTTCAGGTCTTGTTACCCACATGTATGTATCAGTACATACTGCACTGGTACACTCTTAGTTCAAGAATTTACACACACACACATTGCAGGCCATAATCTAAAGTGTTAAACTGTTAGCATAAACCAAATTTCCAGGGTGTATAATCCCATGTTCAGTATATCACAGACAAGTGTACAGTTTATTTACTAAAATAATGTAAAATATACCATTTCCACAAAAGCATCACAAAATACTTTTACTGAAGAGAAGCCAATAAATAAATAATCCACGCCGATGTTACTTTTTCTTTGTTTTTAGCAGTAAATTATAACTGACATATTGTGCATACATGTAGAATGAATATTCTGCACAAAGTAGTTTGAAAAGTTTTAAAAAATGTTTTGATATTGTTTTGGTGTCGTTCAAATGTGTCCCACGTCGGCGGGCAGAAATGATTACCGCTCTAAAAGCCTATGTTCTCTGTGAGGAGGCGCAGAACAAACACTTTTTCTAGTTTAAACTGCAGGGAATGGTGATGGGGTAGCAAAAAATGGAAAAAATGTAAATATAAGTTTTGGTAAAAGAATTTCTTAAGGTCTTGTAAATCCAGACATTTGGATGGGGAGAATAGTAAAGGCCCACAGCTTTTTCTGCTACAGGGCTCCCTGGTGGGTTAATCCAACCATGGATATAGCCTTGGCAGTGGTGAGTTTATATCTGCTGCTATTATTTCAGCTAGTTTTTTAAAGACATGTATTCTTGTCCCCAAATGACATTTATGTGTGGCTCCTGGGACAGTAAAGTCAAAGTGATAAAGTTGTTATAGGTGGTTTAATGGCTCCATAAGGCAGAATTAGACAGGTCTGACTGCAGGTTTTACACACACTGGCACTGCTAAAATGCTTTACTTCTGTCATAATGCTGAAGGGAAACAAGGGCCAGTTAGAGTATCTCAGTTAAAGACTAGCTTGGAAGCCCATTTAATAATTAAACCCTACAGAAATGGTTAATAAAACACGAATCTGTTCTTACTAAAGACCCAGATTCAAGGGAAAGTTGATGAGAGAAAGTTAAAAAAAAAAGAGAGAAAGAATAAGAATAGTGAGGAGGTTGAAGAAGATTAGATTGATAAAGAGGGTTACCTGGAATTTGTGTTGTATAATTTCAGGGCAAGACGTTGTACTAATCAAAAATGGGGGGAATGACAGGCAAATATTCTCTTTTTTTTTTTTTTAAGTTCTTTGATAAGTTTGGTTGCTGTTTTAAGATCTCATAACTTAACTGGGCACAGGTATCTTTACTAACAAACGGTAAACAATAGATAAACTCTTAAACAAAATGAATTATGAAATTTTAACCTGCGGTGGTACTATTAAGTCATCACACAGAATCGCATAAGCATGTACTGTGAGTGCATGATGATTAGTATTATATAATAATGTGCCCAGTATGTAGGAGGTTGAGTATTAAATGGAGCAGATGGACAGTTAATGACATTATGATATAATTTATATAATTTTCAGATTATTATATTCAAAGAAACTCGTTTTTGCAACTAATTGGCACATCTGGTTGTAATGCATCACAGTTATGTGGTATGTGAGTTATGTGGTACTGCCACTAAAGCCACTGAAGACAGTACATGATGAGATGGCAGACTCACTGTATGTGTATATGATTCAGCTGACTCTCAGCTCATGGGATCCGCCGTCCTGAATAATGAGTCATTAGCAGCTCCTGCTGTTGCCCACCACTGTGTAGTACCAACATCACACTCATCCAGGAAATATCCCAACACAGGACTTCTTCTGCAACATTTGCGATGGAAGCTTGTAAACTTTGCGCGTGAGATGTTACAGCTGCATCTGAAAATCAAGTATATTGAGCCTGAATACAAAATTAGTGGTAACAAAATGTACAGAAAGTCGCAGCAGTACTGCGCCTTTTAAAGTGTTATATTGGACTTTTTGATTATTATTAGTGTTACATTACTGCGTAAGCAGCATTTTAATGTTGTACCTTCTCGATGTAGAACAAATTTAAGATGCTTGTAGACTGTTATGTACTTTAATCCTGTACTTTAATAAGTTTATTATAGGTTTTATATGCAAGATCCTGCAAATCTTGCAAAGTAACTATTGCTATAATATAAACGTAGTCAGGGCCATAGGTCATGAGGTCATGTCCTTGGTAGTTTGGGGGATACAAACATGTTGAAAGAAATTTGTCAATAAAATAACTTAATTGTCTTTCTTTGTTTTGAAGGCCCTGCTTTCTTCCCTTCCATGTTGCAATTTTTTTTAACATTTACACTAAAAGACCTTTAGTCACACATCATAAAATAATAGTAGTAGTATAAACTCAGGCTTACTGGTCCGTCAGTTTCATTTTTATCAAACCAGCCAAAAAAAATTGTATGTGATATTGGACTGAGAGACAGGGTCGCACAGCCTGTCCCATTCAAGTGAATGGGGAAGTGGTCTCAGACTCATGGAACCCCCTGTATGTCAAAATCCCAGCTACAGCCCTGAATTTAGTGGTGAAGAAAGTACAGCATTTCCCTCTGTATCGCTGTATTTGGGTAAATGTACTTTCCGCCACTGTTTTTTACAGTTTCACTGCATGTACAGAAAAATTTGTCGCAGCATTTATGTGAACTGAATCGTCATAATTCAGTTCACATAAATGCTGTGACAAATTTTATTTGTGTGAGTTGTGGGGAAACTAAACATCTGTGATCATCAAAATGAGAGAGGCCATAATTAGAAATGTAATTTCAGAGTATTAATTAGCTGATTGTGTTGTCTTGCCTTGTCGTGTTATGATCGTGTTCATTATTATTCAACCTTATTTTGCTCATCTGATACAGCAAAACCACACAATACACCATAGTTCATTGGAGGCCGATTCAGTTCCATTGTTTCATAACTCAACACCCGTATACAGTGCACATTCAATTCAAATTTAGGAACACACACTACTGCACAATGAATAAGCTGTGAAAAAGCTCATCATGACAACCTGTGCAGTTACAGACAACAATTCAGTCCCATTTCATGCAAATCAGCCAATACATTAAGATCACTGGCTTTTCATGACTTTTTTCCAAATATCATGGAAAAAAAAAGAATCAGTGCTTCAGCAATGCATTTTCTTAAGGATGTGCTTTTCTTATTTTTTATTTTTGTCTGAATATATTATTATTGTAATTTAATAAATATAAGTTTTACATTTACATAAAACAGTGACATAATTTGGATTTAGCCTCACCTGTGTTAAGGCTTTCAGTAAGTCTAGTGGTCGCTCACAGAACGGCAGTCATTTTATGGGGGTGATAGGCTTCACATACTTGAGTCCAGATCTTGCAAAATCCTTGTAAATCTTGATCTTGTAATTTTTATTTTTATTTTTTATTTTTTATTTTTTTTGCCAATAATTTGTATCCTTTTAATGAAAAGCAAAAGAACGGGACAGGAGGCTCAAGAAATGGCAAATAAAGCTTCTGTTAGTGAAACATTCCACTCCAAACATTAAGATGACACTCGGGCGACCTCATGATCGATCACACCGACCAGATGATAACATGCCAGGTTTCAGTCATTTGTGCAATTTGTCAACAGAGTTGTAGTAATACTTCTTTAGCTTAAAATAAAAAAAATAACAAAAGTCTGTGTAAGATTTTGAGGACTGTGCAGTTCAAACATTGAAAATTCATGTATTCACACTACTACACACTGTAACAACTGTGAATAATCTCATTTTGATCACCTATACAGTTGAGTAGTTACATATTGTAATGCAGCCCTAATGAAGGAGTGTTTTAAAGAAACCACTGACTCAGCTAGTTTTCATATCATTATAAAGTCATCCAGAAATCATGCCAATAAACATCACTGCTTATGAAATCATTTTACCCAGGAAATATTTCTCTACTATTTTACTCCTTAATATTTTGATCTTGAAAAAAAACAATAATACAGATGTATATAACATAAGCAGCTGACATACTCTTCTTGTAAGTTGTTTGGTGAGGAGTGACTGATCCAACTCTGATCTTGTATCTTTTTTCATTAGTCTAATAGACGACCAAATAAAAATCAGTGGAGTCCAAATCTTTGTAAATCGCCATCTTCAGATTTTTTTTTTTTTTAAATCAATATTTTTTTTTGTCATTTTAATGAAGAGCAAGAGCCTCACAGGAACCTCCAGAAATGTCAAAATAAAGTTCACATTCAGAAATAATAGCCCCTTCTCTTTTGACCTGGTGATTGACGACACTGACCATGTCGGGACACGCGGCAGCCGTTGCTGCAGGTTGCCCGGATTAATGTGACAAATGAGACGAGACACAGACCTGTCTTTCTTTCTTTGCTCTGAGTAAAACAGTGCTACTTTGGAACTATAGAGATCAGTACTGTTGGCGTTGTCTATTGCCAGTCCTCTCTGTAGGAATTGGGGCATTTTTCTGTCACTGCGCACAAGCAGAAACAACATCATGGATCGGTTTGAGCTGAAGTAATACTTCCTCAGATTAAAATAAAATTAAAAAAAAAAAAGAGCACGTTTGAAATTATGGGGGACCTCCTGTATTTCATTCTTCTTCTCTCGCACAAAAAACAACCCCCCCCCCCTGCGTTTCTTCTCTCCGCCTTGTTCCGCGCTAGGGAGCTGCAGTGATGTCAGCCCGCCCGGGTCATTTGAAGGTCAGCAGCCCCGGAAGGGTTCACGCAAAGTTCACTCGCATATATTAGGCTACTCAATCTTTCATTCTCGGTGGCAAAAACTAGTTGGAAATGTGCTGCACAGGGGGACGGATGAGCCATTCGTCATCGGAGGGAAGAGCGTGGGCTTTTTAAACGCCGTCCGTGTTATTTTTGAGAGTAGGAGGGAGAGGGAGGGGGGGATCGTGCAGTTCAGGCGGGCTTTTACCGCCGCTTTCTCCGGTGTCGGGAACGATCCAGTGAAAACACGTCGGGACGTTACTATTAGAATGGGAGCGTCCCGTGTTCAGACGTCCGTGGCACGGCGCCGAGTGGACACGGCGCGGCCAAAGATGGCAGACTCGCATTCAGAGGAAGCCGTGGGACGTTCTGCCCCGAAATAATTCATGATTCTGGTGCGGGACGAATGAGAAGAAGAGGGGCGAAATCGGCCGTGCCAAGAAGGAGAAGAAGAAGGAGAGGAAGAGGAGGAGGAGGAGGGGGAGGAGGGGGAGGAGGAGGAGGGTGGAAGTAGCGGAGTTTGATGGAGTTGTGTGCGCTTATGCTCGTGATTTTGATCCTTTACGCACACGAGTAACAGAACGACGCGCCGTCAACATGTTTGACTGCATGGACGTGCTGGCAGTGAGTCCCGGGCAGATGTTGGATTTCTACACGCCCAGCCCGTCCTCCTGCATGCTGCAGGAAAAGGCTCTGAAAGCCTGCATCAGCGGACTGGCGCACAGAGAGTGGCAGCACCGCCGGAGCGCACACTGTAGGTCAAACTTCTCATCATGTGTTGTTGTTGTTATTACCACCTAGATTGCTATTCTCGGAAGGATGGATGGGCCAGTGCGAGCTGGGTCCACCACGATCCACAACAAGTTGCCTCAGAGGGCCCGCGGGTCAGATTAGTGCGGTGAAACCGGTGAACGTACCGAAAGAGGCAAGCAGCACTTTTGCTCGTTCTAAATTAGCCGGGGAATGTAAAAGTTTAGGGGAAATCTTGGAAAGAGGGCGCGTGGGAGCAACCACAGGCTCATCATAACAATATTAGGAGGAATATTCTTTTATAAAAACGCATCAAACGTTTCACAGGGAGGGTGTTTTATGGAGCAGCCCAGCGGCACGGGAAGGTGTAAATTTCTGGTGCTTGTCTGATTTAAATAAATAAATAAAATAAAATAAAAAGTTTGTTTTTGATGTGAGATTCAACGCAAAACTCTCCAGAACGTCATATTTCCCTCCCACCGCGCGCCTCGCGTAATTCTCGGCGGCCGGACCCGCCCCGAGCCGCAACCTGTATGGCTCGTCTCCGAGCGGCGGCACAGTTCAGAGAGCGGTGCGCTGAAGGAATGCGGCTGAGCAAACACGAGCGGCGCTTCCACTCCTTCCTCCCCGGCCGCACATGACAGGAGGAGCGGCAGACGAGCCGCGACCCGCGCTCTCTTGACACCGCGCTAGACCAACGACCCCGCGGACTTGTCGGGCAGATGAGCGGGAGCATGTCAGAATCTTTGAATCGGCCAATGCTGATGGATGGAGGGCTGCCGGTCTTTGTCCAGGTGAATAAGCGGAGGCTTTAGGGCTAGTAGCATTCTCTGGAATGTTAGAACTGATTCCCCCAGTTGAAAAAACCAGGAGAGAGAAATATCAATGCAAAGTAGCATTAATGTGACAGTTTCACTAAAATAGTCATGATAAAGCATCGGTTGGCATTATTCATTATATGAGGATAAAATAATAATTATTATTATTATAAGAGCCAAAAAAAAAAAAAAAGATGCAGGCTGGGTTGTAGGCCACCTGCATTGATAGTGACATTTGCCCCCCCCTAAAGTTTTTATAGTAACTGGATCATTTTCCTCCACTCACCACGCGCTCATGAGACACTTGTCAGTGTTTGTTTTTCACTGTCACCCTCTGTGATTTATCCTCATCTGGTAATGACCAGCCTCCAGCTGTCACTCCTCGGGAAGCATTTGCTCAAGGGCATTCAGTCAAAAGTGACTCTTATCAGTGGAGGGGAAAATGGAAAAAATTACAGCTGCCCCCTTTAACTTGAGCTTCCCCCCCAGTCGCTCCGCTGCGGTTCGGGGTTTGATGAAAAGGCTTCTGTTGGCACAATTTGAGTGATGGCAGAAAAACTGCAACTGATTAACATTCCCCTTACAAACGAATTTACTGATTATTTTCTCAGTTAATGGCTTTCCTTCTTAAATGTCAGAAAATCATGAAAAATGCCCATCACAAGTTCCCCGAGCACAAAGTGGAATCTTTAACTTACTTGCTATGCCCAAGCAACAGTCCAAAACCTATACACGGGACTCTATTCAATTTACTATTGTATACGACAAAGAAAAGCAGGAAATCCCGACATTTAAGGAGCTTAAACCAGCAAGTTTATGTCATTTTTGCTTGAAAAAAGAATCATACAGTTCATCGATTCTCAAAATTGTTGGCAATGAATTTTGTGGTGATCTACTAATCAGTTAATAATCTAATTGTCTGAGGTATAAAACAGACGAATGATAGGAATACAGCAGTGAGCTTAAGAGGTTTCATTTGCGTCATTTGTGTACAGGCAGAGTTCATGTTTTTAAAAAAGTCTGAAAATTTGGATGTTTTTCAAGCTAAAGGAAATAGGATTTCACCAATGACAGGGCTGTAGGCAGGGTTATAGAAATACTGAGGTCAGGTTTGCTCAGTGCCCTCCTTACTGCCCTCAGCACATTTTGACAAGACAATAAAAGATGGTTTCTAAAGCGTTTTCTTGTTATTAGGATATATTCCCGTCAGTTATTCTGGTGTGTGTTAAATTATATAATCTGTCATTTTTAATTCCTCACATGAAGGTTTAAATGCTGCTTTTATTGCATTGTTTTTGGTTATCGTAGTAACTGAAACCACTGTAGCGTTCATTTCTTTCTTTTAAATCAGGTTTCAGTGCTTGTCTCGTCAATAATTGTGAATTGCTCATTGCTCATGACGTAAAAGCCTTTTTTGAAGTCAAGCAGAAACATCCCTGAAAATACTTAAAAATGTACTTACATGTACTGTACAAAGACTCAATAAATCCATAAAGGGACAGTTTACTTAAATAAAGTTTAAATTAAATTGATTTTGAATGTAAGAGAACTGAGGAGAATACCGTAACATTTAGTAATTATGCATAGTTACTTAATATGAAACGTTTAAATGGTTTGTAGTTTGTAAAGATAATGAATTAAAGGCAGAACTGCAAAAGTCACTTAAGACTCGACAGGTTTGAATTTAGTGGGTGTCCATCCCTTTAAAAAGCTGACAGGGCTGTAGCCAGGATTTAACAATCCTGGGGTCAAGTCAAAGTTCCCCCATTGTCCTCTTAACCCTCCTCAGAAAATTTAAACCAGATATCAAAATGAAGCTCGCCCATTTTTTTCCTTTTTTCCTTTTTCTGTTTTTGCATAAAGGTCAAAATGCAACTCTCCCCACACTGCTAGGCATAGAAATCTGGTGCAGAAGGACTGAATCTTTTACTTATTCACTGGACTAAAAGTAGACAAAATTAAACATAGTGACTCTAAAAATACTGAAATCACCCTATAACATAACAACCATCTGTACGTTTTAAATTGTAGGACATTAAGTTGAGCCCAGGTTGCTAAACGAAATCCAAATTGCCCCCAACATTAATGACTACATGACCTACTCAATAGTAGCCGCAGCCCTGCACCTTTTGCCATTGTCATACTGAAGACACTGTGGAGCCTGTTTGATTTAATTCACCTCCATTAACTCATTTCACTTGACATAGAATTCAATTAGATGACTAAATGAAGCCAATATCTTTCTCTCGTGGCATTTAACATAATGTTTGGTTTACACTGGTTAAGCAACTTAAAGTCATTTTCCATAACCCATCAAATCAAAGAAGCAGCACACGGAGGTGCGTTTGATTTGCCAAGCAATTAGACAATCAGTGCCCTCTAACACATATGCTCAAACCGGCCTTTTAAGACAGGACCCACGAAGCACTAAATGGGACAGAAGAAGATACTGTTGGTTTTCTTTTTCTCACAACAAGCTCGTCCTCGGCCTGTAAAGCTACGCGCTGGCCTTTAGTGCTGTCAGACAGGACACCCCTGCCCTTTTCCTGTTTGAATAAGGCACTGTTTAAATTAGACTTTGATTTGAGAAAGCCTCTCCCAGGGTCATTGAAATGTTGGTTTATTAATTTATTTATTCAGGATAATGGAAACCTCCTGGGTGTTAATTAGCCGCACTGACAAAGAGCCGACCATTAATGCACTTCCTCTTCCAGTTTAGATGTTAATTAAGAATGATCAAGGACCTCCGTTATACAGATAAAGTGGGCTTTGGAGCTGAAGGAATCGCTGCCTATGATACCCACGCCGTGTAAACAAAAATTAATATCACATTGAAAGCATCGAGTCATTTTATCAAAATCCCAAACCTAACAGGCAAATAAGTGGAAAGGTGATCATCTATAAAGATTGCTTCTATTCTGACTTAAAAAGGCAGTGTGATGGCATGATATGTATTGTAGAGTCGATGTGTATTATGGGATAATTGGGGCCTTTTTTTCTTCAAGGCTTAAGCGCCTCTGATGCGGACATGAAAGGCCATTAGCACAGCTTGAACACCAAGCTAATTTAGTGGGCATGTGAAATGAAAGGCCGACGGGGGGAAATAAAAAGACGTGTACAACAGTGAAATGAAAGGAGAGCTGGCTAATGCCAGGCATGTTTAATTGTCATGATTAGGACAGTGTTAGGGTCCCACCGGGGTTACACTGATACCGTGTTCCGGCAGTGATACTGGCCTTTTAAAATGCCACCCCAGCCTATAGCAGCCTAAAGTGCTATAGGTTCCTGCTTGACCACAGCTGTCGAAGAAGCACATTTTCATGTTTTATCTCTTCAAGAATGATTCATTTCAAAGTTTCTTATGTCGTAGTTGTAGCCTTTGGCAACCCTAAAATATTTTTCAAATCTGGTTCTAGTGGAGAATTTTACTTCAACATGATATAATTGCTGTGTCAGGGACTTCTCCAACCTCATAGAAACAAGCCATTACATTTTTTGGCATGAATGCGAGGCGAGCTTAGTTGTACACCACTCTTCAACACCAAGGCAATTCGCAGTGCTTTACGTAAGACATAACGGCATTGGGATGAGATATGAAATAAACAAAAGACAATATAAAAAGACTCAAATATAAATAGGGTTTAAAAATTAATTAATAAAATACAAGATTAAAATAACCTATAATGGAATAAAACAGACAAAAACAAAAGAATAAAAAAATTAAACTGAATTGGAAGATAAATAGCACTAGATTTAATTTATGAAGTAACAGCAGTATACGGAAATTTAATAAATGGCTTAGTAAATGGTGTATAAGACAATAAAGGGTTTGTGAGACAGTAAAATATATATTGTAAGCAAATATAAGGATATTTTACATAAACTATGTCTTCAGTCCTGTAAGCACATAGTTTAAAAACTTTGACACACAGGAAGCCAAGGCCAAGATCTCCGAACTGGACTGATGTAATCCACTTTGTTGGTCGCAGCGAGGACTGTGGCAGCAGCGTTCTTAATCAGCTGCAGCTGTCTGATCTAGGATCTGTAAAGACACTATTACAGTTGTCAGAGCTACTCTACTAAAAAGCATGGACAAATTTCTCTTAAGTCTTCTTGAGACCAACGCACTTTGAGTCGTGCTCTATTTTAAGGTAAAGGTTAGCTAATTTTGTATTAATGTAGGTTACATTTTAGGTCTGAGTCTACAATTACAATAAGATCCCGAACTGGGTGTGTGCTCTTTAACATCACGGATTCTAGCTGAGCGCTGACTTATAATTATCCTTATTTCACCCTAAAAAATGAATCCATTTTCACCTTTAACGTTGAATGAAATCATCGGCAAGGTCTGCCATATAATGGGTGCTCCTGCTTGACCGCAGCTGCAGAAAAACACTTATAAAGCCTGCTAAATACAATCTTTGCCCTTTTGATTAATTCATTCAAATCTTCATCAGCAATTTTGTTGATTAGTTTATTTATTTCCTGCTGTCCTTATCCTTAACTTACATTACCTTATCCTCCTTATGTCCTTATCTTCTAAAATCACAGATGTCATTTTATGTGATCTTATTCTCATATTTATTATTATTTGTTTGTTGCTCATAACAACCAAAATGTTTACATAAAATAGAAACAGGAGAACTTACAGCAAAACACCCTCTAAAAACCACACAAAGTGCCTTAAACATCTGTACAAACATTTATTAATATAAATATATATTTTTGTATATTTTGCAAATATTTTCTGGGGAATGCTAACCCAACTTTTGGCACATTTTATTGTATACTGATAACTTTCAAATAAAATTTTATTTGTGACATTTTAGCTGGATTGTGGTCTGTATAGGATCAATTTCAGTTGTTTTTTTTTTTTTAATTATTTCAAAGATGTTTGCATAAACCCATATATGGAATATTTATGGGGCTTTAATGTGTAAAATGAAGAGCTTTAGTTCCAAAAGAAATGTAAGGGAGAAGTCTATAAATAAACTCCAACTCCATATTTTTACATATTACTACTAGGGATCCGTTTTTTGTTTTAGCTCCTCAGGATGGCTGAATTTGTCTTTTCAGGAACATTTACACCCTCATAAAAGAAAGGAAAAAACACTGGCAGGAATATCACCAGAATTAAGGACTTCTGTCTAAAAATATCAGCCTACAAAACCTGTACGATGTTTTGCCCTGATATTTGGTTGAGAGTCGGAGACAATGTTTCAATACATCTCTCCAGAATTGTTCTAAGCTGGGACACAGGCAGTACACATGGCTCGAAGAGGCATCAAGAACTTTACATTCGTTGCAGCTGGGGTTGACTTTGAGATAGGTTTTATACAATTTCTCTTTAGAAATGTGGGCTCTGTGGACTATTTGAAATTGAGTTAATAAGTGACGATCTGTAACCACCATTTCATGAAGGAAGTTAGTCAGTTAGTGTGCACATTGGTTGATTTGTGACCAGTTGGGTTCGGTGGGAGTGCAAGTTTGTAGTTTTTTCCTGACTTATGTTGAAGAAGATGACCTGCCATTGTGAGATTCTTTGCTTGGCTTTACCTGAAAACTCACAGCTCTGTGGGTATTTTTATATTTGAATTCCTATGTGTTCCTCAGCTGAGACTGAGTTTTGAATGAGATTTTTTTCCCTGGTTTGCCACACCCATCCCAGAGCAGCCCGCGCCACTTCTTTCGGCTGTTTGCTAACAGAGCCAACATCAGAATCAAATTACATCTAAAAGTGCTGGCAGGGAGAGAATATCATGTCAGAGTCATATCTGCCCTGTGCTTTTAAGGCCATAAATTCCTGCGGATTAAAAAGAAACCTCTCGCATTTTAACAGCCTGATTCCTTTTCCCCCGTTCCGTCCCAGAGCTTTCTTGTCTATCATCTGCTTTTATGGTTGTCTCAGCTTCTCAGTCAGTTTTTATGAAAACTTTGAAAGGGCCTGCACCTGTTCTGTTTGGCGTGTAAAATCAGAGAGCTTCCCTTCAACATCTGGTTTGACCTCAGTGCAGCAGTCACCCTGGGGTTGCCGTGGGGTCACAGAGGGGGTCAAAAGGAGGGATTGGGGTTGGGTTAGGTTGAATGACTTCCTGGGGATCTTTAAACCCAACCACCAGTCATACGTTTGGGATGTTTATTCTGTAAAATGTAGAATAGATTTTGAAGCACTGATGAAAAGCAGATCCTCAACTCTTCCCACTAATCTCCTCTTCCATTTCCCCACCAGACATGAAGTCAAATGACTGTTCATTATTGTTTTTTTTCTTTTCTTTGAGTGTTTAAAACTCCTCTAAATATCCCTCTCCATAAGACGCACTGGAGAGCAGTGCAAAGCTGCTTCTCATTTGCTGTACTTTGAGTGAACTTTGACTATTTCCTCTGACTGGGCCTGTTGTATGTGAGCTATGCGCTCGACACTCCTGCAGAGAAAACCTGGAAGAAAAATCCTTCCAGACTGGATGGAGCGTCAGCTGAGTGGAGGAAGAAGAGGAGGAGGAGGAGGTGGAGGGAGTGGATCCGACTGCTATTCCTATTCCTCTAATCCTCTTAGGCTATGCCCACCGCTCCACACCCAAATCACCGCAGCTTTCTCCTTAACACTAACACAAACCAAATACACAAATACCCTGAGGAGATTCAGGAAATGCTTCTCTTTCCATTCTACCCCCTCCAAGTTTTGTTCTTTTTATCTCCTTCTTCCTTTTTTCTGTTGATCTGTTATAATTTGTGAGGTTTAAATCAATCACTACAATTTATGGCTCTAGTGTTCAATTGATTTTTATTTAAATTAAAATTAAGCTTTAGAATTTAAGTACACCTCTCTTTCCATCATTTGCAGTAGAAATGTAGCTTTGTTCTAATTCCAAATGCGGCACCATTGTGTTAAATTGCCTGTGTGCTGCGACAGACTTCGCTTCAGGTTCTTTGCCATCTGTTGTGCGCTTGTGTGAACCATGTAATTTTACATGTCACTGGTTTTCAGACCGCAGGAACTGGATATAAGGATATAGTTATATTTAGATGGTGCTGCAGCTCTGCAGATTATCTCTACATTATCTACAAGTAACCCCACATCCGGCCTCACACTACACATTTTGGGCTGAACCAGTGTTGGTGTTCGGGGTTTTTCAAGCTGATTGTGGAGCCTATATTTTTGGAGGGACGCTGCCCACAGACCACATACAATATAATGACCATATTCAAGCAATAACGTTCCAAAGGTTCAGTTCACCCAAATTCCAAAAAAAGAAAGACAAATTTCACTTACATCAAATGGTATGTAGCCATGTAGATAGGTTTGTCTTTCTTTGTACAGGTTTTGAGATGACCTCCACCCAAAGACAATGGAAGGGAATGAAATGCCATTCGTGGTGACATTTACTGAATCCAACAGCCACATCTCTTCTCAGAGGTGATGTTCGTTTGGTAGAAAGTAGGTGTTAAAAACTGTAAGAACTTGTTGTTTTGTCCTAATTTTGATGAATTGAACCTTTAAAGGATTTTTTATTAGTACTTAATTGAAATGAATTTGCTCTGACTTAATAGTCTTTGAAGCTGCACTAATCAATATTTTTATTATAACAATGTATAATGTGAAAGGTGTCATGAACCCACAGAGAATAATCACCAACTCTGCGGTCCTAATGACATTTCTGTAATGCTCAACACGGTACAACTATGAATTGATTGCAGTTACATTTTTGTTAAGGCTAGAGAAGCACAGGTTTAGATAAACAATGAAACATTAAAGATGCATATTCTGAGATTAAAAATTATTTTAATGTGTATGTGTAATGTAAAAGGTGTTGCTAATTAAAATTTAAATTCACAGAAAAATAGCAAGCGACTCTGCAGTCCTCTTCAACTCCATAGTATGTTTTAGCCTCTTTTCCATGGATGCATGAAGCCAATTTGTATGACAGCAAAAGCTCATCAGTGGACCTACAGTCAGATGTCTCCGTCAGATGTCATCAGCTTGTACCCGATAAGATAACTCATTCTCTCTCATTAGGGCTAGCTTCAAAAGCCACACGGCAAACACTAAAACCTAACGATGAACCAATCACTGAGGATGCCGACTAATTTTAGCAAAGTGAGACTTTGTGGTTCAACTTTGACCTACTGTATTTACCTTAGCTGTGTGCCCTCAATTTTCCTTGGCAGTGTGCTAACTGCTAACTTTCAGAAAATTACCTCCTAAGGTGTTTAATAATAATCTGGCAAAACTGTTAATGTCTTTTAAGATAACAAAAGTACAAAAGTAAGATCTAAGTTGTAATATATCCAAAATGATCCTTTCAAGAACATCTTGTAGCATGGTGAATGTTGCTAGTAACGGCACAAAACTGACTGATCTGATAGTCATACCAGTGCCATGCCAAGACATGATGAGATTATCAGATCATGTCTTCATGTTGTCAGTCAAAACAAATTGAAATTTAATAATAAAGTTTGTCAGTTCATGTGTACTTTCATCAGCGGTGTGTTTTTCTGAGCTCATCCCTCACACCGACTGATATGTAACAAAAGAAAGTATCAGTAGCTCTGTATATCAGTGCTGTCCTTTTGTCAGTGGGCTCAGTCCGAGTGGACAGACCAATCAGAGGAGCTGTTTTCTTTAGACTTTCCCCTCATTCAGCCTCCAGCCTCCAGCAGGGAGTGTGTGCTTTCCTGTTTGACCCCTCTGGCAGGTTCAGCCAGAGGCTAAGGGTTCAGCAGCCGTGGCTGCCGCACATTTTTCTCTGCCTGCTCTTTAGCTAGACTCGCCGTATGCGCTTGCCTGTCATCCGCCTTTATTTCTCTAATGGAGCTTTCTATGTATGTTAACATGCAGGGAATTCGACTCAAAGTTTAATCATGCAGAAAATGGAAAAAAAGCTCCCCTGCAACTGATAGAGCCTATACACCAGCATGCAGTTACCCTTTGACCACCCCCATGCACTCCTGCACACACACTCTCTGAGGGGTATAATGCATCTACATTTATGCATCCCATCTGTCTGCAGGTGGTCACAGTGCCTCCCAGGTGCAGCCATGAGTTTCAAATAGGCAGTGGGATTGAATTGTTGGCGCTGCCTCTGCTCAGTGCGGAACTACCCAGCTATTACAAATGCTACGGAGACATATCACTAGCAAAAGTACTAGTCCTCTAGATGTATGTTAAAGTATGCTATACAGCCTAGGGAAGGCTAATATACAGTTTTTGTGCTCCAGTAGTCATACATCCTTATCATCACCTATTGTGAACACCTTGTTTCACTTATTATATGTTTGATATGGGAGGTTCTCTGATATTGTGTTTTTTTTCACAATTGGGAAGGGGAGAAAGGGATAAATGGAGCTTTTAGGGAAAATGAGCTTCTTTTATCCAAGCAACCATACACACAGTCAGCTGCGTGATCATGAAATGAAATAATGAAAATAATGGTTAGTTGCTGCAGAAGTTAAACAAAATAACATGAATACAATTATAAGAAAGTGAAAATATGAAGAATAAAGATTATGATAATAATAAATAAATAAATAATGCACAAGTAAAACAAAAGGGGAAAAAAAATAAAATAATGAAACAGGCAGGGAGCTCTAAAGCTGAGGGACCTGCAAAGAAAGAGCATGGTCACTTTTTGTCATAAGGCAAGTTGTACAGCCAACTAGGACACCCATGCTTGACGATTTTACAGTAAAATGTAAAATTGGAAAATTAATTCTAGACCTCACAGGCAGCCAGTAAGAAGAGGCAAGGATTGGTATAATAATCTCTTAAATGTGCCCCTGTTCGGTGCTACATCCCAATAGTATACAGCTTGTGATGTATACTAATTTTTTATTGTATTCGTTTTTTCAGACTCGCATTTGCATTCCATTGCAAAATTAAACTTTAGAGACAAAGCAAATTTGCTTCCAGAGTTTTAAAGATTTATTCCTCTTGCAGCTGTTTTACAACTATTCACATTTTTCATTTTTTTGCAGCTGTGAGTAACTTCTCCATTTCCTTTGTGCATAATAGCGGACAATAGTGTAGATCAACAGCACACTAGTACATGTATGTTTAGTGTCCACTACTGTATACCCAATCGCTCAGTATGTGTAACACTCATCCATCCACGAGCTATACCTCGTGCCTCCTTCCTTTTTGTTGTGTTGAGCTAGAGTTGAGAGTTGTACACACACATTGATATACTGCTCTGATGGAGATCCTCATCAGTAACGACTTTGTGTCAGCCCTTTTTGCCCATGTTCTGCTGCTCATGTATGACTAGCCAACGTAGTGCCCCGGAGACCTGGCATTATATGGTCAATGTTTTGTCAATTTAAGTACCGTAGAATAAAGTACAGGTGTGAAAATACCCCCATTCCTGTGTCCGTGGACCGTCCGAGCTAACCAGCTATTCTGGAGCTCAAGCTAAGTAAACTAGCTGCATGTTGCCAGCTCTCCACCTACACACTAATTCTCTGGACCTCTCTTCAGTAAGCCAAACAGGAGTACAGACTGAACTGAAGTGTTTCCTATATTTCTTCACCGTGGATGTCAATGTCGATGCACTACAGTTTTCTCAGAGAGGGCTGCACCATATTTCAGCCTAACACTCGTTGAAGCTAACTGTGATTGCGTACATATGTAAAGTATCAGAGCACAATCTCTACGTGTGTTCAGCATTGGACATATGTACCATGCATCAGCTTACTTCAAACAGAAATGAACAGAACAACACCAATAGGCTCCTGGATAATCACATTCACTCCGGACTGAAAGATTATTCAAAAACTTTTCCTCTGTGGGATTCTGTGATTTCACATTTCATCTTTGTCATCTTCACCTTGCATTGTAAACTTTTCAACTGTAACGTGAATTAACCACACCGAGTGAGTAAAAGACTGTGGTTACTGTTAAGGACATAATCAAAAACAAAAAAGAAAAGAAAAGAAAAGAAAAAGGACAACCTGATATTCTGTTAAGACTTATATTGTTTTGACAGTGAATATGCTGTGATGCAGTAGTAGGACATTTCAGTACATTTTCCATCTCAAATAGCATCAGGTTTTTGGGTGAATTTTTGGTTTCTGCTACTTGTGGAACTCGGAATCTGACAGTGCTGAATGTATTTTGTAGGAGACATTACTTTTTTGACTGTTGTATGGCCAGTTCCTTTTGCTACTGTTCCCAGACAATACAGTAGTGCATACTTTCGGTATATTTGTGACTTAAAGTGTCAATACATGATAACATCCCACCCAGATGTGCAGACTGACATTGGTGACTGACTCTGACATGGACCTTGAATCTCTCACATTACTAACTATTCCTCAACGTATGACTTCAACCCTTGAACTGCAAGTGCAGGACCTACAAGCAGAGGTTGTAGGCTCTTTCCGCAGCCTCATTCACTCAAACTTATCAAACCAACTAGGGTGATCATTGCCCGCATTGCATCATGCTAAACTGAAGCCCCTAGTGTTTACTGATGATAAGTTCTCCCTGAGGACTGGTTACAGGCTGTCATCGTTTACAGCTCCTCACTGAACTTAACAGATGTTCAGATACTGAATGAACTACCTCATTTCCATGCAAAAGAGCCTAGCAAATGGTTTAAAGCACTCAGTGCACGTGTTGTCATGTGGACACAATTCTGCCAGCTTTTCAGGTTTTTTGCCACCTGACAACCAAGAATGTGTCCTGAGAGGCATTCTTGACTGTGTCCAAGCACCTCATGAACATTTTTAGCTCATTTAGCAAGTTAAGGAGCCCACAACCAAAGCTGGAACAAATTGAACTGATAGGCAAACAATCGCTGAAGAAATACAGAGTTGCACACCTATCTTCTCAATGATGGACTTGCTACTGTTAGCTCACAAGCTCTATGCAGACCTTGTACCTGATGGCCGCCAAAATTCCCCTGTGCTTTATGGAAGGCACCAGAACAGCGAGTCCCACTGTTTCAAATGCTCACAGCCTGGTCTTGCACTTGCCCCGGTTAAAACCGAATCCCCTCTATGACAACACCCCCTTTTCAATCACCAGAAAAGCCTACTTCCACTTCACCTTTAGCATTGCCTCCAAAAAGGTGAGCGAAGGACTGAAATGTACAGTCCGGCAACAATGACAGCACTCCCCAGGCATTCAGGAAACTTCAGAGGGGGGAGGACATCTCGACTATTTAGACTATAATTTAGCCTCACCCTCTTGCCGCACCCTTGCAAGAGCAGCATATTCTAGGCTATGTTGAGGACACTGACTCTCAGCACCTTGGAACACTCCACTGACATCTTAAGTTAACTTTAATGCCACATGCGTAGATGCCACACTTTGCACAAGTGCTTCACTTTCAGATGTGTGAGCAGACCTTATCAAAGTTAATGACAAATATCCAAATAAAACATGTCAGTCATCCACCCATGAGTCTTGCAGACAATAGTCCCTGCATCCTAGATGGTGTCACTTGGCTAACCTCTGGCTTCATGAACAAGTGCTTCTACCAGCGTTTTGCCATAATCCATAACCTGCCATGCACTCTCATCCTGGGAATGGATTTCATGATCAGAGCGTCAATATCATCCATATCCCCTCAAGATCTGTATTCATGGATGATCTCCCTTTCCCTATGGTGGATGAGGATGACAACCATGCAGTCAAACCTTTCCTCAAAGGAGGAGCCATCATGTCCAACTACATCTTACCATCTGCTCTTAAGGTACATGTAGCTGAAGCTAAACTCGACGTGGGACAAAGAGCGACACTGTGCCATCTTCTCACACGTTTCGACACCATGTTGGACGGTCAGTTCGGACATACTGAAATGGCTGAACATGTGATTGATACAGGAGACGCAAAGTCCATCAATCCTCTGCCTTATCGCACATCTCCAACCAAAAAATATTTAATCGAAGACCGGGTACAGCACATGTTGCAGGATGGCATAATTGAGGCATCCACTTGTTCCCAGGCTGTTGTCATCGTAAACAGGCCTAGTGTTGACCCAAGGTTCTGTGTGGACTTCAAGGGTTGGAACCAGGTCACACAAAAAGATTAAGACCCCTTGCCACGTGTTGATAGGTTGCGTGACTTTCTGGCAAGAGGGGAGCTCATCACATAACAGTGGACTTGGCTCTCGGATATTGACAGGTGGATGTTGCAGAGGAGTCCAGGCCTAAAACAGCCCACATATCACAATGTGGTCTGTTTCTGTTCCGTCTAATCCCATTCGGCCTGTGCAACGCACCTGCAACATTTCAGACTCATGAACACAGTTCTCACCGGCGTGGTCTACAAAACATGCACCTTATATCTAGATGACATGGTGAAGCTCAAAATACAACACACAGAGACAGACAACCATTCATGCTCATATCCACCTACAATTCACCAATTAACCTAACCTGCCTGTCTTTGGAATGTGGGAGGAAACTGGAGCACCCACAGAAAACCCACGAGGCGACATAAACCTGGCGGTCTCAAACCCAAAACCCTTTGCTTGTTTTTCTGCTGAGACAGCACCCCTTGAATTAGTGTCCTTCTGTTCAAATTTTTGGTACCAACTGATGACTGTAATATCTGTGTAGTACAGCCCAATATAACTTCGATTCCAAAAACCTAACAGGCTGTTTTGAGAACACTGCTGTATAGGTTTGAACCAGCTGAAGGGTTGCAATATATGTGTGACTTCAGTACATGTTACTTTTTGATTCTGTCCATTGCTCTGTGTGATTCAAATCATGGAGTAAAATACATCTTGCTAAGGTTACAGGATGTTGCTGTGAGTTTTGAAAGTCCGGTAATTTGCCACATGCCACCACATCTGGATCCATGAAACAGCTAAAGCTAAAATCCAACCTTTCTGTAATGCAAAACACACCCAACATGGGGTGTGCAGGAGCTGCTAACGAGTCAGCGGGTGCTGAACTAACATAAACAAAAAGTAAGGTTAATGAGAATCAGAGCTTACATTAGCAAGTTAGGCTAAGTAGCCTACACTTTCTGATTGGAATACATATTGGTTAACAGCACATTGGTTCCCCAAAGGGGGACAAATTAAATTAGTAGTGGTTGATAGCTAATGATATGTGTACTTGTAAAAAGTAATTTAAAAATACGTTTGTAGCAGTCTTTGTGGGATACTCAGTTGGACAGCACATCTCCTGTGGGACACAGACGGGGGGAAAAAAAAAATTAACTAATTAAAAAATAATAATATTATACACACACACAAAAAGTTTGAATTGAAATTTCTGTTTAATTTTTAAAGCCGTGTAGCATTTTAAATAAAGGTAGGAGGTTGCAACAGCATGTGCTTAATATGCTTATGCACTGTATTAGTTGTATAGTTAGTTATATTTTGTCATAGATGCACAAAATGCAGTGTCTTTTTTTCCCCCTTTCTTCACTATTAGATGGCAATGTATGTCAGACCACTGGCTTGTCTCAAGTATGGTGTTTCACCATACATCTTCTTAAGTGCAAGCTGTTTCTGACTGGTCTCTGCCAGCAACAGAGGGAAACCATTTGGTGCATTTGGAGCAAAAAGATGACCTGACTCAAAACTAAACAATTGTCTGTCTCTCTGCCCTCATCAATGAAACCAGGTCACACTGCAGTTGTTGAAGAAATAACACGGCTGACTTCTCCTACTGAAGTTATTTACTCTCAGATGAATTCCACTTGAAATTGAGACCAGCAAACTTTTCTAAATCCTAACGCAGCACCATTATGTCAACATTATGCAAGTCTGCTTAATGTTTTTGCAGAACTTTTAAGCATTTGATGCTGTGACTGTGAGTCACAGAGACTTCTCCTTGCTGCCCAAACTTCTCCTCAAACTCAGATAAGAGCGAGAATCCATAGATTTGTAAACCATCCCATTTTAATTAACTTGCTGGTCATCTTATTTTCTCATCCCTCATTACAGATGTAACATTTATCCTGACACACAGTACTGTATGTGCCACTGACTTGTTAAGTCTTCCCTCAAGTCACTGAAGTTGCCGAAAGCAAAGCTGCAAATTCGACATGTGCAAAAAGTCACACAGGGAGAATGTAGCGCAAGATTAGATTAAAAAAAAAGGTAATTCCACGCAAGGATGAGGGTCCAGTAATTATAAGAGCTTGTCCCTTACCATCAGTAATTTAGTTTACTCTGATGAAGTACGGAAGAATGTAATCTAATCAGCAGAGACGCTGGAGAGACTGTTCTCCATTTTCTATGCAGATAGGTTGAGTTCATGAGGGCAGCACCTGGGTCACAGCATAGATGGAAAGCCTGGTACATTTTCACTTAAAGCTGCTAAGTGTGCTATGATTGCTATCCTCTATGTTGAAGTAGCGTTTGTCCTTTTGTATCTGAAAATTACAAATTCCAAGCACATCTCCCATAAACACAGCTGTTTAACATCTCCCCTGCTTTCTGGTGAGACTGGTTTTAACCAAAGAAAATAAAAATATTGGAAAATCATTTTTTCTGCTGGCTTTTCACTTCTTCCTCCATGTCATTGCCAGAAAGCTTTAGCTTGGTTTGTGCCATAGGAACCCAGCCTTCCCAGACAGCAAAAACCAAATAATCATACAAAGACTCCAGAATTATTGTATTTCAAGGTACATTAGTACCTCTTTTGCATCTTAGTTAAGTGTGCTAACATTTGCTAATTTGCAAGTATTTGGTCATAAACTGAAATATTAGACAAAGTGTCATTTTAACTGTAACACAACAGTTAATCCTGAGGGGAACATGCATTTCCAAATGTCATGGCGGTCCATCCAATATTTGCTTAGATTTTCCACAGACAAAAGTTTTAGCCTGACCAACAGACTGACTGACCAAACTTCTGATCATTACCATCCCTAAACAGCTGGCGGAAGCGTGAATGACTCAACCTCCTAAGACCAAATCAAGGCTTGCTTAACTGATATTTGAAATTTATGGCGATCTAACCTTTGTGCCAAGAATTACCCTATCCCCTTAAACAAGAAATCTGCACTTTTTGGCACATAGTACTTGAAGCAGGATAAGAGGGTGTATCTACAGCATGTTAGCAAGGAAACACTTTCTGTTAGTCACAAACCAGTAAATCAACAGCAACAACAGTTCCCCTTTGACATTTAGAGTGAGCTAATACCATCCAGGAATTTGTGTGTAATTGTATCCCCACCTATAAAATTTTGAGAATATAATACTCCTATTTAGGCGAGGCAGTTTGGAATAACGTCTTGTTTCTTAATTACCTCCTCCAAGAAGGTTATATGATCACCCGTGTTTATTTTTTTTGTTTGTCAGCAGGATTCTGCAAAAGCACTGAACCGATTTGCAGCGAACTTGGTGGAGGGATGGGGCATGGGCCAAGGAAGAACCCATTGCATTTTAGGGCAGATCCTCATTTTTGTATATGATTTTTTCCCCTGAAGTCTGGTATATGTTGTTTGACATTGGCCTTGGTGGAGGTCTGCGCTCTACTGAGTACACGTTGTAGTTTTACATGTAAATGTCTTTTTTTCTAGTTTCAGATGTCTAAATGAATCATTCATTTGAAAACAAGCTTCTTCACTTTCCTCCTCTTGTTTGCATTTCCTGCAGCCATTGAAACACAGAGCACCAGTTCTGAGGAGCTCGTCCCCAGCCCGCCGTCCCCGCCGCCCCCTCCCAGAGTCTACAAGCCCTGCTTCGTCTGCCAGGACAAGTCCTCTGGATACCACTATGGTGTCAGTGCTTGTGAGGGCTGCAAGGTAGTACTCCCATACCTTGTCAGACTAAATGACATGCTGTGTTTTCTCTCTGTGATCCTGAGACAAAGGGCATTTCCACTCTGAGTTCATCCAGAGTGGATATAATTGAACGCTGACGTAGTTTTCACACAACTGCCTTTTTTTTAGCCTTTTGAGAGAGTAGTACCTGAATGAAACTGAGAGCTTTGGTTTTTCAAGGTTTCTTTGCAGTTTTTTAAACGAAATTGTGGAATATTTTCTGAACTGCTAATCTGAAATTGATATGATCTTTAAGATTAGACGTGGTCTGAATTATATATTACTTTTTTATTTTGGAAGCCTTTCCTAAAATAAACTCCGGACCGTTGAAGGAAATTACTGTTTTTAATGATTTTTTTTTTTTTTTTAGTTTTTAATGTTTAAATTTAACAGTACAATAATTTCCTTCCCAGGTTCAGACCATAGAAAACAGACAAGTATAAAAACACTTATTTCCGCTACTTCAATCTCATTTCACAAGATCCAGAAGTTGCATTCAAAAGACATATTTTTCCCCTATTTGTGGCCTCATCTTTTGACATTTGGCATGGCATGTTGGCTCAGTAGTTAGCATGTAAGTGGACCTTGAGTTACTATTACTATTTCCAAGGTCAATAATGAGCTTTTATGTTTAACCTTTGAGCCAACATAGACGAGAACTCCTAAAAGTTACTCACTGAACTCACATGTCAAAAAATCAATTTACATAATATTGCGAGAGGTCGATCTGCTTTTGATGACCCATTTATAAGCTCCAGAAAAAAACCTTGCGTTGCGGCTGTTTTGTCAAATGTTTTCAAACTAACAAAGTTTATTTGGTTTATTGGTTTATTGGCTTATTCCAATGTAAAATGTCCTGCTGCAACACTGTCATCTAGAAATTATGTTTATATACAACTAAACTGTAAGTACGTAGTAGCAAGTACGTTTTGTAGTGCGACTGAATCTTCTATTAAAGTAATGAAGATATGTTGTTAATTTACGTATTTGGCTAGTCGCAAAAATGTTGATATTGAATATATCAGTAAATGTTCACAGACGTGCAGTATTTGTTTTCATCCAGAATATCAGATCTTGCAGTGTGCTGTCCATTTGTAGTGTCTACAGCATTATTTAGCTTTATTATTGTTATTAATAGGCACTCGCAGAACTTGGTGATGGTTAGGGAAAGATCCTAGTTTAATACAAAAGTTCCCAGTGACTTCAGACACAAGCAAAGTATTTTGTATTACAATGACAACCAGCAACTGAGAGTTTTCTTGCAGTTAATTGTGGCAGAAGTACATATTAAAACTTTAATACAGTGATGTTGATATTTATTGCTTTCTTCTTTTGTTTTCATTTAGAACTTTGTTTATTTCATGAAACATTGTTAAAAATGCTCAATAACTAAGCAATGATTTGATGACAATGAAATGATGTCCTCAAGGCAGCCAATTGTGCTGCGGCACCCACTTTGGGAACCACTGCTTTAAATTGCCTATAGGTGTGACTATGGTTGTAATTGGTTGTTGATCAGCACAGAAGAACATAATACAGAGTAATGCTATCAAATCTTTACTCTTGAAAATGCACCACCAACTAAATTCCATTAACCTCAATTGTATTGGGGTAGCCACAGAAGACCTGTAAAAATACAGTCAAACCAAAACTATCTGTGGGACTAAAAACCACTAGAGGTCCAGTAAGTGAGAAATTCTGTTTTTTGTAATTTGTGTAACTTGCTCTACTTTTAGAAATTCCTTCCAACATCTGCCCTGCCTGCACTGATTGTGTCGTCTGTCTTTCTTCTTCCACTTACAGCAGCTGTTGCGAGGCAACCCCTCACGCCCGCATGCACATACTGTATATACAAAACAATATTCAGTGGGCTAGTCATTGAATAGGCTGCTAAGTGTTGGTTTGTAAAGCATTACTGAAATGTTCTGTTTGGAACATTTTATATGTTAAACAGATGAGCTGAGCACTAAACAGTAAATGTTGAAATTGCTTTGTTAGTGGGAACAGTGATGGATTATATGGAGGTTTTTGTGAGAATATCACATGTATAGCTTGCAGACCTGTATAATTCCTTCCCAGACGATGCAGTTTTCTCCCAGGTAGCCAGACTGCGGTTTGATGTCCTCTCTTCTCCCCACCTCCATAACTGGTGCAGTGGTATGCCAGGAATCCTTTGGAGTTTTTGGACCAGAGGGAGGTGGTGATCAGTTCACTCAATAGGCTCTGGGTCAGACTAAGCTGTCTGTGGTCTCCCATGCTGGTTATGTTCCAATACAAGCCTTATTGTAATGACGGGTGCTGACCTTTGACCTCTCTGCTCTAGTGTTAGATTAAGGGAAGCCAACTATAAAAAAAAAAAAAAGGGGAATGGAATTTATCTGTACTGTTCATAAAAATAAACAGTGCAGTTTGTACCTGACAGCTCAGTGTGGGCGTATACAGACAGGTGGTGAATGAAGTGACAACACTGTCAAAGTGCTTCTGAGATTACGGACAACATGAATTTCAGTCCGTCCCTCAGCTCACTCTACACGGTACAGATGTAAAAATAGTTCAGTTCATGGCAGAACGACCTTGATTTTTTGATATCCTGACTCAAGAGAATTAAGCAGCGGATTATATGTATTATAAAATAATATGTATTTTTTATAGACATATTTACATATATTTCTTTATACATATTAACAAAGAAATATGTATTTTTTATTTTAACTTGTGTTGTATTTTTGTCTCCGTGGTGAAGGCACTGTTGTTTGTGGTGCAACAGACAAGCTCCATCTATTGGCTAGATTCAACCATGCATTTTCTATAGTTTTAGCTTTTAGCCAGGAAGAAGAGCCTTTTACTGCCTAGTGAATGGGCCAATTCGAGTCACAAATAGACTCAAAGACAGACAGGGGATGAGAGTCTGCGTGTGCTTTTCACATGCATGCAAATATGTAGCAGTATAATAAATTCACACTGCACAGAAGGCCAGTTCCAGCTCTGTAAAGAACTGCTTTACTAATGAGTGTCCAAACATTTGTTGGTTTTTCTCAACACTTAGAGAAACATGTCATCATTTATTTGAAGTCAAGACTAATGCAGCGGTTTGAGCTTTTCCCAAAAATGGCAGTAATGGAGATCAATACCAATAAACATGATGTTTTATACATAGCCATCAGACAATATCAGTTATTCAAGACATCTAACAGTTAGAAATTAAATTCTAGGAATATTAGAAACAAAAAAAACAGTCCATATAGCTCCTATAAAATGAGCTTAATTGATTGTATTAGTGTTAATATTGGACTGCATTGTGCATTGGCAGCCATTCTGTCAACAGTTTGTTGACATGTCTGTAGTTCCTTTCACCAAGCGGGAGATATCATCGATGTTAGAAATCCCCAGTATCTTCGACTCTCAATTACAAGTTGGAAGCTGACGTGAAAAGTTATACATATTTGGCTGCTCATAATTATGGCTTGCTATTGTGTGGCATTAGCTCCTCCCAGCAACGATGCTAGTAGAGAGGACAGAAGAGATGTGTTCACCAAACAGGGCATCCTTGCTCCCCTCATCATCATTTTGAAGATACGGCAACTACTCATGATGGACAGCATCTGAGTTGTCAAATGTGTGGAAGTAATTCAGTAGCAGCAACAGTTTAAAAGAAAAACAGCTTACGTCTGATGATTGCTGTTCCAACACTTAATATAGAGTATATATAATATAGTATATGCAGTGTCAGGATGTCATAGATTGTGACTGATATGAATAATAAAGAATTAAAATAGCCTATGTTTATCACTGAAAGAACAGAACAGACATGAGAGAGTAAAAAAAGGTATCAATATTCAGAATAAAATCAATGAATAAGAAATAAACAAAGCTGCAATGAAAATTGTCATGATTCAGATCCTACACATGTAGAAAAAGTGTTTCCACACCAGTCTGGCCAATCTTTTTACTGTCCTATCTGATCAGCTGACTGATCACTGAACAGATTTAATCAAATAGGGGTTGCTATCCAGTAAAATACTTCTGCATAGCATAAACCCGCGCTTCCTCGCCCCAAGCCCCTCTGGGGGCCTGCTTGCTCCTTGTCTCCTCCAATCATCCTTGATGATGGCGGACCTCAATCAATTCCCGAGTCACAGGCCGGAGGATGGAGGAACGGGGAAGGGAAGAAACATAATTAGCAGAATGTAAAACCACCTAGAGAGTGATTTTGTGCCTTGCCCAGGCCCTTTTTTACAGACAACATGTTGACAAGTGACAGTATAAATGTGTAAATGATAAAATGATTGAATGGATGAATCTGAATTCCACTTAGCCACTTAGTTTCATTCTCTTAGTATTGTTCAGGCTGGTTACATGTCACACCTATCCTGTCCCTACTATGACAAGTAAAAACAGCTGCTGGGAAAAGGGCCTGTATAGTGTTATTTTTTCTCTCTTATAGAGTTGCAATGTCCATTGAATGTTGGAGTGACCAAACTAAGACTGAAATTAATGTTGATTGACAGAAAATTAATCAGCAACATTTTTAGTAGTTCATTAATTATTGAAATAATTTTTCAAGCAGAAAAATGACAAAAATCACTGGTTCCAGCTTCTCACATCTGTTTTCTGTAATCTCTGGGTTTTGCACTGTCGATTGGACAAAACAAGCAATTTGGAGGTGTCAGCTTTTCCTCTTGGAAATGGCACTTTTCACTAACAGTTCAGTTTACATTGTTTCATTCCATTGGTATTATCTGCTTTCCTGACAGCCAAGCTGGTATTGTATTGAACAGTTTCTTGATCTTTTAAAGATCAAATGACTATTTGATTAATACCTTGATTTTTTTTTTTTTTTTTGAATAACTCAATTATTTTTAATTTATCAAACATAAAAGATATTCTGTATAAAATTACGTAAAACAGGGAAAAGCAGCAAAACTTCACATTTGAGAAGCTGGAACCGGGGAATGTTTGGCATTTTTCAATCATAAATGACTTAAATCATTAATCGAATATGAAGATATTTTTTGTTTTTCTGTCAATCCATTTATCATTCCAGCATGAGACAAAACACATGAACACCAACAGAAAACAACATTAATTTGTTGTTGGTTGTGCTATGATCGAGGTTTGATTCAAGCATGACAGAGGAGCTGTGCTGACCAGTATCAGATTTGTTGTGTGGACAGAGCTGATTTGAATTGTTAAAAAATGGTGCAGGCATATGGGCGTCCAGAAGCACATGCATATGCATCAGATGACAGTTTCATCTGTGTTGACCCAAAGTCAAGAAATCCTCCAAAGTCAAGGCAGCCTTCACATTCAGTCACCCCTACACTTCCTGCCCATTTGACATGTTTAACAGCGTCCTTCTGAAAACTCCAGATTTAAAGTCCACAAATTGTCACAGGTGCTGTGGGAACATTTTAGAGATACCATAAGGATGATGTCTGTTCTGATTCTCTGCTTTTCATTCTAGTTGCAAACACATGAAGAAAAAGCTGTTTATAAGTACTTTTCTACACTTGTCATTCTTATATTTGGCTTTCCAAGCATGAGGAACTGCCGGCTATGAGATTCCTGCCTACCTGTAAACATTTGCATTTTGGCATCAGTTTCTGTAGTTAATGTTGCTCTGCTAATTAAGTGCACCACAGTTCTCATGGGAGAGGAAAGTTAAAGGGTGGTTTCAGTCAGAAAAAAAGTTACATTGAAACATAAAACATTTTCCAATTCAGCTTTTTCCATTAACTGTATCCTTGTCCACAGAACACACTTTCAACAGATTTCATAGGTACTATTTCTTAACTAGAAAGTTGTTCAGATGAAAACAGCCCATTTTGGATGTGCATCTTGTTATAAAAATGTGTTCTGAATACGTGCTTGCGACACCTCTATGTAAGGGTCACGACAGCTATCTAAGTGACATTTGTGTAACATTTCCAGCACGGCAAGTCTGAAGTTAATTCAGTCACATGAACATAAAGGCTACAACAGCAACATAACACACAAGGATAGAAACAAAAGCTTGACTTAATATTTTTATGAAACAGTGGATTAAAATGTGTAATGTGAAAGGAATCACTCCTAGTGACAAAAGAACCATTTTCCAACTTTGTAGTTTCCCTCAGCTTTACAGAGCGTTTTAGCATCTTTTGACTCATTGTTTTGGTATTATTGCCCAAAACTTTGCCATTTTGGTTCACTCTCATCAACCTTGTTTCCAGCGAGAACAGGCCTTTTTTTCACCAAAAAAGCTCTGATAAACCCACTGTACACTATCAGTCCAGCACGAAACAGCACAGCACACAGTTAGCTGGTGAACATAGTGGAGCATTTAGCAGCTATAGAGACAGGTATTTTTCTCAAAAAACCCCCCCAAACATACAAAAAAAAAAATCAAAAATCAATTAAGGCAGCTTTAAATGTATGTGTTGTTCACCTTCTTAAGAGCACTGTCATAAATTTCACACATAATTTCTTATGCGCACTGAAATTGCAATCCATTGAATAATCAAAAAACACTGTTGATTAAAATTTAGTACCCAGGTAGTGTAATGATTATATAGGCCTATGTTACAGCCACTAGTTTTAATTAATTCAGCTTAGTTTCTGAGAAATTATGTTTTGTCCATCGTTTTGGCATGGCGGGTGGGTCGAAATACTGTAATACCCATACCTCAGGCGCAAGTGGCACTTTGTCATTGCAGTTGAAAACAAAAGATGATGCCACAGGGATTGATGTCACCCAAATTGACTGTGATATTAAAAGTGAACTAATTTACGCTCTAGATGTATATTGTCATTTTTCTGAGAAGCATAATGTTTAGCTATTGCCCACAGTTGGCTGTGTAGATGACAGAATTTAAAGTGGGGTTGTTGGATTTTTCTTGACAAAATGAACCTTGGGAGTTGCAATTAACTTCTTCCTTGCAGCTTCTATGTACTGGTGGGTACCTTTGGCTTTTTATCAAACAACCAGATATCTTCTAACGCAGTTGTTAATCTTTTGTACTAATGATTCAGCTGGGAGAGTTTCATGGTGTTTCAGGCTATAGAAGAACTGTGAGTCACATAACATTGTCTGTGAGAAAAATACTTTTGTTTCTGGAACCAGGGTCACTTCAGAAAGTATTCAGACCCTCTAATTTTTTGCCCATTTTATTGTGTTGTAGTTTAATTTTAAATTGATAAAATTACCATTTATGCCCAACAATACCCCATAATGACAAAGTGAAAATCTATTTTTTTTTTTTCAGACCCTTTGCTGTGGCACACCCTGGTCAGGTGCATCCTGTTGGCGTTAATTATCCTTGAGATGTGTCTAGAACTATATTGGAGTCCACCTGTGGCAAATTGTATTGACTGGACATAGTTTAGCAAAGCTCTGAGTGTTCGGAGGGGAAGTGGCATCAATAATTATCTGGTCTGATCAGACAAAAATTGAACCTTTTGGACAGAATTTCAAACTATGTCTGGCAAACACCAGGCACTGCTCATTGCCTGGCTAATACCATCCCTATGGTGAAGCATGTTGGTGGCAGCATCATGCTGTGGGGGAGTTTCTCAACAGCAGGGACAGGGAGACTGGTCAGAATTGAGGGAAGGATGAATGTTGCTCCAGAGTGCACATAGTCCATTCACCTTTCAGCACAACACAATGCATATAGCTTTGGGACACTGGACCAAAGCTATAAGCTATAGACCTGAAGCCACAGCGCTGAGGGTGGCTTTGGGAAAAGTCTTTGACTGTCCTTGAGTGGCCCAGCCGAAGTCCAGACTTAAACCCCATAGAACATCTGTGGAGAGACCTGAAGATGGCAATTCACAGTTGCTTCCCATCCAATCTGATGAAGCTTGAGAGGATCTATCAGGAAGAATGGGATAAATGCCCAAATCCAGGTGTGCAAAGCTTGTAGAGACTTACCCAAGAAGACTCAAAGCTGTAATTGCTGCCAAGGGGGCTTGTACAAAGTACTGAATTTAAGGATCTGAATACTCGAGAGATTTTGGTTTTTGGTTTTGAATGCATTTACTATCATTTCTAAAACTTTTACTGAGTGTAGATTGTTGGGCAAAAATGCAATTTTATCCATCACAATTAAATCTACAACAAAATAAAGTGCAAAAAGGGAAGGGGTCTGAATACTTTTTGGGTCTTGCATTTAGCAACTCTTTAATAATCTGACCAGCACTCCCTCCCTATATTTTCAAATTTTATCTATGCCAACTACATGGATGAATGATTGAATAACCACCAGAATTCTTTGCATTCGGCAGTAAACAAACAGGAATTTGTCCCAATCCAAAGTCTTGTAATTCAATGCCTCTGCACTATCTGACATTATAAAGTACACAGCAGAGTTCTCTAATTAAAGATGAAAGTGATGAGAAAAGCTATTAGGGGATTCAGTGGTGAAAGTAACGGCAAGCTATGGACTACACTCTTTCCTTCTTCAACGCACCCCTTGTCATATACCAAGTGCCAAATATTGCGCAAGCGTTGTGGCTCTTTCCTTAGTGGTAATGTTATGTATGAACATTTACATAATGAACGCATATGTCAGAATGACAAAAAGTGATCAGTTTTACAGAATGATGACGTAAGCAATGTTATGTATTACATACCTGAAAAAAAGGCTTATACAGTATGTAACATTTCAATGCTATAGACCTACAGGGAAAATTCCCTTCACCTTCACTTTATTGGGGTGGAGACAAAATCTTACAGACAAATATCCCAGAACCTGGACAAATAAAACCATCAGAATTTTATCTGTATAGAAAATAACCAGAAAGGTAAGTGATTTAGTTTCCTTTTTCAGAATGGATGCAGAACAATTTAGAAAATCCCATCTTTATGTTATTTTGCATAAGCCCTGAAATGTCCAGAAAAAAAGACGTCTTGAATCTGTACGCGTGTCGTCAGCTCTGACAGGCCTCTGGGGATGAAAACAAAACTTTGTGCCGTGAACACTCCTCCCCCTCTCTGTGTTGCATGTTGGATCTTTAGACGTTGACTCAGTGGGATTAGTTTGATGAAACTGGTTTGACAAGCGGGAGACCATAACCTCTGTGAATAAAACACAATTCAGAATGCTCACACTAGAAAAGAAACACTCCTCTTTCTGAACCCCCAACCCTCTCTGCTCTCTTGCTTTTACACCTCAAACCCACAAGAAGGGATTGAATAGAGGAAAAAATGCACCTGTATTCACCTACAAATCTAGTTTCTTACCAAAGCAGAATTTAGACAGACTTAATTCACCATTCACAGGGCCTACCAGAGGCCTGGCGAATAAATAATGTATGTACAAAATGCAGGCATGTTCCACCTTCCACACAGAAAACAACTTACAAGTATCTAAACTTGTAAGAGATGAGCTGAGTGTTAAGTAGAAATGTGGCCCTTTCGATAAAGGTGCTAGATAACTGCAGCCCATTTACTGTCATTTACAAAAAACATGCTTAGAAATTTCATCCACCACACAGTACATTATGTTGTTATCAGTTTAAAATAATAGTTCCCAACATCTTGTTTCAGATACTGCTGTAACAGTTGTGCATAACAACACAAAAGCTGCCTCAGTCCGAGTCTATTTATGGCTAACTATTGAAATGGATATCAGGCTTGTGACAATACTCACAATTTCATAATAACTGACATATATGATATAAATTTTGAAAGCACTCAAGAAAGCACATACTGTACCTCAGTCAAAGCTGCTAAACACACTAAAAGTGTTGTTTTAATAATGCAGCATTTAGAAAAAAGAAATCTGCTGTTGCACCCAGATCTTTATCTAAACACACAGAAAATCACATAACACTAGGCCGGATTTTGTCCCATGTGATTTATGCAACAGTAGAGAAAAGATCTGATAGGGAATTAATTGTGCAAAATGGGTTGGTTCCAGTGTTGAGCTTTGCAGGTGCAGGGTGGATATGGTTTTGCAAAACTGAACCTGTGGGGGACTTTGGCCAAAAGATAAAAATCATCTCCCATTTCTAAAACTTTTAACTTCCAAATTAACTGCTTTTTTTAAATGACATTTCTTATTCGTTTTCTAAGTATAGAATGAATAATTGTGTGGTGTTAATATGTTGATGTAGGTCTAATCTCCTTTGTAAGTACCACACACAGCATGGAACCCTCCTATTGTCAGAGCATATCTTCCACAGTGGTTTGAGACATCCTGCTGACTAACAAACAAACACATAAACAGGACTAAAAATATAACCTCCTTGGTACAATGAATTATGCAGAAGTTTATAAATCTGGCAACAAGATTGCATATGAATTTTTCAGCTTTTGTGGATACACAGATTTTGGGATCTCACCGACAAATCGGTTGATTTTCATGTATCTGGCCCTGGAATTAATACAAATACTATATACAGTATGAAGGTTTAATCAGTAGTAACTTGTCATTGACATTAACAGAAGGAAAAATCCTATTGTTTTCCTTGTTGCTGGTGGTTTGCCATGTGTCAGTTGTTCTTAGTTAACCTTCCGATATATTTCCCGCTATTCTCCTGTCTTCATTCAAAGCAATGCTTTTGCCCAGTAGCACTCTCCTCACATCGCATAATGGTTCTCCCCCCATGTGCTTTTCATATCTTTATTTACTCCCTGCTGTCCGCTGCTGTTGTGAGACGCCAATGATGAAGAGCCCAGTTTAGCTGACTAGAGAGATAGAGAGCAAAAAGAGGACATGGATCTGCCGGGGCCTTTCTCTGCCTGCGTTCTGCCTGTCACCATAATCTATACAGCTCCCCTCGGTGCTAACACTCTCTCCGTAATGTGATCTGTCAACGTTGTACAACATAAAAGAACTGCGAGCGCTAATAGAGAGAGAAGAATCAAACAGAGCGGGTCAGCACCGCATACGTGTGACAGGAAATAGATATGATTGTTATGCCACGACAACCTTCTACTCTCCCTGCAGTGCAGTCTGCAGCTCAACTGGTGAAACTGCCTCGTGTCTTCTTCAGTCATCAGTAGATGGCCAGTTGAAAGGCAAGACTTCAGTTTTGTGTGTGTTGTGTGTATCACCTGCCTTTTGACTGTATGTTTGGACAGAGCTCAGGTTGTTGACGATGTGTTAAGTGAAGTAAAAGTATGTGAACTGTCCTCTTGGGCGGAGGGGGAATAGATGAATTAGCACTTACCTGGTCAAACAGGTATCCTTAATATGAATGAGGGTCCTTTAGTGCTTTGGTTTTATGAGGAAGTTTGCTATTACGGAGATGCTGTGGTGTATTTATTTACAATAAAAATAAATACTTGTTGGATTTTGCAAAAAATCCTTTTTTAATCATCATTGGAATTTTATGTTTATTTTATAATATTCTAACATCTACCTCAAACCCAAATGCTTCTCTGAAACTAATTTTAAAGAAACAACAGTAATGAGAGGAAATTCCTGACATCACTTGTCAACACATTTGTCAGTCAAAACCATATACCCACCAAAAACTTCAAGGTCTGACTGGCAGTGAATTACTAGTAATAATAAGCAATAATAGTGTATTATTAGTCGAACTAATGAAAAACTGGAAGAAAACCTATTTGTACAAACCAATGATTACCAATGATTTGGTAATACTGTGTGATAATTTAGAATCATCACTAGTAGAACAACTCAGATAGCAAACTGACGCCAGACCATATCTAGTAAAAAAAAAAAAAAAGTGCCATCTGGACCAAATCCTCAGTGGCCTGAATCAGGTATTGAAATACTGTAATTTAAAACATATAGCTTATGTAACCCAAAATCTAACCAACCCAGCTCTGCTTCTGCCCAGTTTATGATATCAAAGTTCAATATACTGTATGTAATTTCCCCCATAGTATCTAAAACTATGGGGGCACTATGGGGGTACGAGCACTTTACTATGACCACCGTACTAATCCTGGGTAGGTTCTCCTTCTGCTCTCAAAGCAACCTCATGTCTTCGTGGCATGGACTCCACAAAATTTTGGAAACACTCCTTTGAGATTCTGAGCCATGTTGACATGATTTCATCACATCATTTCTGCAGATTTGTCATTGTGCCAATCTCCCATCCCAAAGGTGTTTTGTTGGATTCAGATCTGGTGACTGGGGAGGCCACTGAAGTTCACTGAACTCATTGTCATGTTCATGAACTTCAGTTTGAGATGCACATGAGATGCACATGGTCAGCAGCAATACTCAGATAGGCTGTGGCACTCAAACCATGATTGATATGGTATTAAGTGGCCCAAACATTCCCCATACAATTACACCACCACTACCAGCCTGGACTGTTGAAACAGGGCAGGTTGGGTCCATGGATTCATGCTGTTCACACCAAATTCTTACCCTACCATTCTGCCTCAGCAGAAATCAAGATTCATCAGACCAGGCTACGTTTTTCCAGTCTTCAACTGTCCAGTTTTGGTGAGCATGTGCACTCTCAACCTCTGATTTCTGTTCTTGGCTAACAGGAGTTGAACTTGACGCGGTTTTCTTCTGTTGTAGCCCATCCTCCTAAACTTTGGATGTGTTTTGCATTCTGAGATGCTTTTCCGTTCACCACAGTTTTAAAGAGTGGTTATCTGAGTTACAATAGCCTCATTCTCTCATCTCCAACCATTCTGGCTATTCTCCTCTGACTTCGCTCATTGACAAGGTGTTTCCGGTCACGGGACAGTCCCTCACTGGATGTTTTTTTGTTTTAGGCACCATTCTGAGTAAACTTTAGAGAATGTTTTGTGTGAAAATCCCAGGAGATCAGCAGTTTCAGAAATACTCAAACCAGCCCGTCTGGCACCAACAATCATAAAACAAAGTCACTAAGATCGCATTTTTTCCCATTCTAATATTTGACTTTGACATTAACTAAAGCTTCTGACCTGTAGCTGCATGATTTTATGCATTGTACTGCTGCCACATGATTGGCCGATTAGATAATAGCAGGAATAAGTAGATGTACAGGTGTTCCTATTAAAGTGCTCACTGAGTGTATTTTCTAATCAGTCCCCATCTTATCTTTTAACTCCTGATTGGATCTTTTCCTTCCAATTGAAGTGTGTATGAGAGGAATCAGGGATAGACCCAGTTGAACCAATATGAGGCCTACAGTTCAGTTAGGACCTGGTTTTGGATCTGGCAGCACAGAGTCAACAACACTGAGGGAATACAGATATGTATCCCCACATATACTGTTGTTAGAGATATAAATAACTGTTATGATACAGTACATTACCTATAGATATGATGATGATAAAACGTAGGCCTCAAGCAAAAAGTGTGACAGGTGGTGTTGGAAGAAATTGGAGCTGATGGAGTGAAGATATTCCTTTGCTGACTTGCGCTGTCTCCAGCCCTTCAATTTCTGTCATGGTGGGGTCAGGTAGGCATCTTAACATCCCAAGTTGGAATAGTCATCCTCACAGCATCAGCAGTGTACAGCTGTGTACTCATTGTTTCCAGGCAACAGTGCGGTTGTTATTTTCTGTCCGCACTCAGGACTTCACTGACCAAAACACAGAGAAAGAACAGGAAGTCAAGGTTGCCATCCAGCAGGGGGACCAAGTTTAAGTGGTGCTACTCTGTTGCAACTTTACCAAAGTAAAATTTACATAACAAGTTTAAGAATTGCCATGGTTAAGATAAAAATGAGCTCAGTTAACATGTATTCAGAGTAACTAAAAAAAAAAAAGTCCAGCCCTGCCCACAAAAATTAGCCATTGCTGTAAAATCATAATCAAACAGTGTATGAGAAGTATCATTCAGTTTAATACAACACAGTGCTGCCTGACTGACTCACACTCTCAACTGAATTTAACTGCTGCACTAACATGTGGTCATCCCCTTCCTGTTGCACATTTTGTATTATGAATGCTTTGTGTCAGCTCTTCTTCATGCACATGTATTGCAGTTGTTGTAATATTTGACTTTTCTGTCAAGATTAGTCTAAGCCCTCATGTTGGAGCTGGTTCAAACAGCTTGTACTGTTACACAGGCCTATTCAATATCGAGTACTGACTCCACCTGGGTCCACAGTGGTGGTAATTACAAGGGGAACCAAGCATTAAGAATATTGCCTGTTAGCCCATGGTACCACCTGACCAGCTCTACACAGCTTGAGCAGGAACAACTTTGTTGTGATTTTTCAGTGAGCCCAGTCCTTGGAACATGCACACAGCACGCTCTCATGTGCACCGTGAGACCGAAAGAGGGGCCTGAAACGGCCGGTATAAAGTATATGGAATTTAGATGGTCCACTGGCCCACCGATGAAGCGGCAATCAGGATTTGTCCTGATATGTCAGATGGTCAGTCCGACACTGGATGAACCCACGGAGAATTATTACAAACTCTGCCATTCCACCTACCCTACAGAGCACTCCAGCATCTTTCAGCTCATTGATTTTGTTTTTTTCTATGAAGCTTTGTTGTTGTTAATTTACATAAGGTGCATTTAGCAGCTAAAGAGCTAGATATCTTTTTTCAGTACTTAGTAGAGACCAAACCAAAGCAAAAGGAGAATGAAAGTTAGAGATTCATCAGGTGGACACAAATACAACTCCACAACTCCAGTCCACAACTGAACTCTAAGCAAAAGGTTTGTGCAAAATTACTTTTGTGCCTGCAAGCCAGTTGTCAGGATATGGTGATTGAGTTATTAATCATTGATTTTGCTTGTATAAATGCTGGTGTATTTGGCCCTAACCCAAATCTCAGTGGTTCTGGAGAAATCTGATCTGGAAAAATAGCATGTGTTTGGTAATAATGCAAACTTGAATGTAGCTCATACTGCCATGGGGCTGAGTAATTAACATTAAATTCTTGACAGAATTTTCAGACCTTTAGCCAAACCATATCCGAAAGGTTACCCCCCTGAAGAATTTAGGTCTGGCACAATGTCCACACCTTGGAAACACAATACTGTGACACACTACTGTTTCTGTGAGTTTACTCCTGGCTGTGCTCGATGGGACAGGTCAGCGACAGGTCTGACTCTGTGTGGTGTGTGTTAATGTGTAAGTGAGCAGGATGGAGGCCTCCCATTGGAGAGCGAGAGAGCTTACAGATGGCTTCTGATTGCTCCGGGGGCCCCTGCCAGGTCTGGGACAGAAAGATGAGTGCTGAATGGCGAGTGGCAACCTGAAGAATAGGGCCACAGTGGGGCATCTGTGGAGGACTTGGTGATCTGAAACCTCCTGATTCTCCCCTCTGTTGTCTTTTCATGCCTCTCGTTTGGTCTCCAGTTCTGTATTTTTGCAGCTATTCAGAGCTCGTTGGGTAAGTCACACAGCTCCTCTGTTCAGGCCTCTCACTAGCTATCTGTCCTTTTTCTTCATCCTTTTGTTGCCTTCTTGTTTTTTGCCTTCTCCTTTCTATTTTCCCCTTAACTTACCTTTCAGTGTCTACTGTATCTCCTGGTCTATCTTCAGGTGTTCGGATGGACAGATAAGCACTGATTGAGTATAAGGGTGGCTGATGGCAAGAGAACGAGAAACATAAGAGAAGAAGTGGGGGTCTGAGAGAGCTGTGTCTTGTTTTATGTGTTGTAGCTGTTGACTGCCGCTCTGTTTTTGCCTTATCTGTTGAGGTTTCACATTTGCCACAGCAACAATGTAGTTTTGTGTGCAGTCCAGGGTCCTTTCTTGTCCTGTTGTTTTGTATTTTCAGTTGATACAGTGGTTGAACCACCACGCTCCTGCTGTCCCCATTTTGTGTTTCCAAAATGTCAACTTTTAGCTCCTACAAAACCCACTTGGCCTACATTCTCAGCCCTTGATGTGTTCACTGGAGAAAGTGTGTGTACATGGAATACAATATAAAATGTTTTTGCTGTGCAAACCCATATTTGACGTAAAAAAAACATGAAATTGGGCTGGAATATTTAAACTTCAGTCATGTTAGAGTTTTCACATGACTGCAGTCAGTGAAATTTTCCTGATTCATTTCCTAAAATGGAACAAGAATTTTAGGAAACCTGCTTTCCTCGTTGTCCTCCTTTTCTAATTTGTCTTTTTGCCCTTAGTCATTCTGTCAACCCTGTTCCCTCCCAACTCTGTCGTGTCTTTCCAGTAAACTGTAGGTGTAAGTAATATCCTGGACTGGATAAACTGGATAATATTCACCCTTCACCCCCCTCTTCCTACTTTCCACTCTACCTCTTCTCCTCATTTTTCTGGAACCCCCCAGCGTCTCCAGTGTCTTCTCTACTTTCCAGTGATAAGATGTCGACACGATTAAAAGTGAAAGCTAATCCACTGCTCTGCCTCTCTCCCCTCGGCTGTACTGAATGCTCAGGCAACAAAAAACACTGCGGCCAAGTCAAAAGAGCCGGACAGCCAGTGGATGGCAGGAGCGGAGAGAAAGAAAGGGTGAGGAAGAGAGAAAGACAAGGAGGCCAGGTGGATAAGGGGGTTTGCTTGTAGCTAAATAATTAATGGTTGGCACTTTCGTTTTTTAATCTGTAAATGAGAAGGCCTAAGATGGCGGGGCCAGTGCTCTGACACCCTATCCCCATGCCATTAAGATAACAAGATGTTGGATAATGATCTTGGTTAAGGTGCAGTTTATCAGTCCAGGGGGAAGTGGCCTCGTCTCCCAGGTGGCTGGGCTGGTGTCCCCTGATGCACCGACATCACATCTCAATATGGCCATATCTAAAGAATAGCAAAAAGAGTGTCAGGATATGAAGAGTGCTGTAGATCAGCATAAACACAATTAACTTAAGGAAAAGCATTGATTATAGCTCATCAGTAAAACCTAATGATATTATATAATGTACATCAGTTTGAAATTGATTTATCTTGTGAACTTTCATTGTTCATACATTTTTAATAGCTCCAAAGAGTGTGCAAAGATTCAAGGGTCTGACTCATGTAGTCATCAAATTTATACAATGTTATACACAGCAATGGAAGATACTTTTGAACATACTTCTGACTGGCTGGTAGATGTTAATAAGAAGTTTATATTAACGCAGTTTAAAAGCCTTTGTGAAAATTTTGTAAATTGTGTGTAAATTTTGAGAGGGTGGGTGAAATCATCTGTTACAGTATGTTAAAATGTATATTTATATGGGATACATGTATATATATGTATCCCAATATAAATGTACTTTTTCTTGTGAAAGGGCACATCATCAACATAAGAATATGATGGATGTAACGCTATTTAATGATTCAAATTTAGTAAAACACTATCTGTGTACGGGAAGCGCTTAACCTTTAGAGCTATTAAATTGAATTTTACATAAAAAAGAATGTATTTGATTGTTCTGATTATTGTTGGTTTCTGTTGAGAAATTTAGTGCCATATGGTTCATGATCGTATTTTATATTCTTACCTAAACAAGCAGAGAATTTCAGGAATAAGATGAGTTTAGCAGCTCTGCCCTCCTCTGCATTGTTGTGAATGAGGTGTGATTCATTCTCAGTGTATCCCCGCAGCCAAAACCTCTGGACTACAATTCAGCCTGGCAGCAGCAGCACCCCCCCACCCCCCACTGGTTGTAGAGATGAAGTGCTCTGAGTCGTGGTATCTGCTCACTACTGCTGCTCACAAACCACTAGAGATACACCATGTTACAAAGAGCTCGTGTTCCAATTACACTATGACCAGGACAACCATAAAAAAATACAACTTATACCTTTAAAGCATATAGCTGATGGTCAGGTCAGACCTACAGATTTGGAGGCATTACATCTGTCACAAAAAAAAGAGAGAACGAGACTTCATTAAGCTATGCCCACCTCTATACTAATACAAGTAAAAAGAAAAAGCTCACTACTTCGTGAGTAATTTGGGTCTGTTTCTAGTTTCATAACTAATTTTTTTCATAATTCATTATTCAGTGGGAAAATTGCTATGGGATGGTGTTTCCTACATTTATTGTATTCCAAAAACTTGTTCTCGTGGCTGACCTGCTTCACAAAGGTTTGTGATCAGGACAATCAGTAAAGTCTTTCCTGCATTCTGAACAACAGAATATTCAGCTTTAGTGCATGACAGAGAGGGTGAGAGAGAGGCTGCTGAACTGAATGCGCAGTCAGCGGGTGTGCTCCAGTAGCTGTTCATTGAGAATCAATGATCTGATCTGACATGAAATCCATGCACAATAATTACACATAGGTGCACAAAACAACACATGAAATCAGCCCATGAGCCTTGATAAATAAGAAATACCCTGCACACTGACCACAGCAGAGCTGCACACATACATTTAAAATTAACGATGACAAGACATTAGGAAATGTTAACAGTTATTTATTAGTTTTTTGAATGCTGGGTATTTCATTTCATGAACTAAATAAATGACTTTGTTAGGTTACAGATTAGGTCAAAAACAGCCCTGGTCATGACTAGCACATCCACTGTGTAGTACTGTATTTCCCCTCTGTGGGAGCTGCGGTGCTGGATGCTATCAGAGTTTAGGGTAATGTTAGCACATCTGTCGGGGTTTTTAATAGATGTGGGGAAGTTTACACTCCAGCAACCCCGGCTAATGTTTCCCAAGATCACATTAGCCAGACATGTTGGTCTTTATCCTCAAAGCCTTTTCTCTTGTAATGCTGAAAGTGAAAATATACTGTTTGAAAATATGAACAATAGGCTAAGGAGCCAAACAGGGTTCAAATGTAATCACAGATTGATCTAACATTTTTACTATTGTAATTATAATACAATGACTAACTAGCACTACACTGCAATACAAGAACAATGGTGTTTCCTTTATTTCTATGTCTTTATCATGGATCATGTGCTGGTATGGATGCTGACTTTTTGCATTGGAACTGTCGGCTTTAGTCTGAGTTTTTAACCACAATATCATGTATGCAGCCATTAGGTACATTTTCAATTCCAATTTTACTAGATTCCTGTCTTAAAAAGATAAAATAATCATAATAAAAAGTCAGCCAGAGATGGTGTTCCGGACCAACCAATTGAAAGTCACCAGCTAAAAATGAAAAACCCGTTTTTCTCTACCTTTGTATAAAATAAAAGATCAGTCAAAAATGTATATAAGTTTTGATGGTAACTTTGTGATTGAGGCTAGAAAGCTTGACAGGCAACAGAATCTGGTATGGGATTAGCAAACAGTCAAGTCGATGAGATTTTTTTTTAGGTTTTTCAAGTGTTTATAATAGCACTACAGTATAACACTTTATTTAACTAAGTCCCTATATTTGTCCAACATTTGTCCCTTCCTACCAATGAGAAAAAAAAAAAAAACAGTTACCATGGCAGCGCAAACACATGCAGCAACCTCTCGTGGAGGAAAAAGCACCAAAAGTGGTGTGAGAGGACCCAGACGTATAGCACTCATGGAGATATCTGGGCTAGGCTAAGGGCTAAGCCCACTAGACTTGCTACCATAGTTATCCTGTTGGCTAATGGATGCTTATGGTTGTAAATTGGACTTTACGTCTTAGACGGACTACCCAGTATGAAATGAAATTTGTTTTCATTGAAAAATCACCTACATAGCAATATTCTGGACACAGCAATTGTGCTAGTGGAGTTTATGATCGCCGGCCATACTATTGTTCAAGGAAGTTCACTGCTGTTATTGTAACAGTCTGCCAGCCCCCTGATGCTAACGTGACAGAGGCACTATGAGAAGCCGTTGCTGAGAATCCAAGATTCTGCATTCCGATCCGGGGCCAAAGCAGCCCTCAGAGTAGCAAGAAATAACTCTTACATTGGCTTCAGAGAAGTAAAACAAAATTATACATGGAGAACAGCCACTTTTCTTACAACAGCACTTGTGAGAGGGCATCCTGGTCACCAAAGACTACAAAGATCACATCACAGACTTTTGACAGGGATGCCTCCCTTCCAGGTGTGACCTCACCCACATGACCAGATTCTGCCTGTGACTGCAGACAGTGTGAAGAAAACCCTCTCCAGGGTTAACTCTCACAAATCAGCAGGACCACACAAAATCGCAGGTTATGCCATCAAAGCCTGGCACACGTCCTTACAGATATCCTCAAAATCTCGCTTGCCCAAGCAGTCATCCCCACATGCTTCCAGTCAACCACCATCATCTCGGGGCCGAAGAAGTCTTCTGTGTGCTGTCTGAATGATTAGCACTCACACCTATCATCATAAAGTGCTTCAAGAGGCTTGTCCTCCAGCACATTATTTCCAGCCTCAGAAAGACATGTGCTGAACACATATCACTGACCATCAGTGGCACTGCATTATAGAGGGTCAGCAGAACAAAGTTTTTTGTGTGCAGATCACAGAAGACCGCTCCTGCACCTCACATGTAACAGCACTCTCCAAGCAAACACAGCAGCGTCTCCATTTCCTGCATTGATTAAAGACGGTGAGCTTCCCTCCACCCATCCTCAACACATTCTACAAGTGCTTCTTTCCTCAAGCTATGAGGATACTCAACAGCTTGGGGCAAATAGTCCACAGGAAACGAAATTTGAAATTTGATTCAGAGGTTTGGGAAAGTGGTCTCAGACTTTTGGACCCCACTGTATGTACAAATGACATCAGTAAAATGTCATTTGGATTTGCAATGCCAACTTATTTTGTCCTGATATGACAACTAAAGATATGCTAAATCTCAGAGAAGACAATGGGTCAGAGGCAGAGTTGGAGTTAAATGAGCTGAAGCACATTCAGATAAATTCCTGTACTAACCCATATTGACCCAATCTGACACTTGGCACTGGGAGGTTCCACAAAAAAACCATTTAGCACGAGTTAGTTAGGTGTTCTTGGCAGAGGACCAAAATGAATTTATCACAACAAAACTGAAGCTCCTGTCTGTGTTTACGTCAGTGAGAGCTCTATTAAATGTTGAACAAAATTGGGAACAGTTCTATCCAGTGTTTGAAAAAGTTGGGCACAAATTTATTTTTTTTTGTTAATTTTTAAAGTAAAGAGAAGTAAATACAACTCCCACAGCAATCAGACATTAAAAATGATAACTGCACTGTTACTTGCACTGAACTGGAAAAACTGAACAATACAGTAACTTGGGTATGTGCAAAAGTTTGGAAACCTTTCCTTATTTGAATTTTTAGGATGTGTAAGGCAGGTGATATTATGATGATAAATATTGTATAATAGGATGATACATTTTCTGACTCTTTAAACCTTGTGGTAACACTCAGGCTCCTGTGAACAACAAACTGAGGATCTGAAAATGAAGCTAATTAATGCCCACAGAGCAGGGAAGAGAGATGTTAAAGCCTTTCCAGCTGGAGATTTCTACTGTCCAAATGTAAGTTAAGGGGAATTGTTGAAGTTAAGACAAGGTCTGGAAGAACAATAAAAATTTCAAACAAAAAAGCAAGTCCGCTGGATCGAAAGTAAAAGCAAAACCCCCTTAGGACTGCAAAGGACCTGCAGGAGGGTTTGGCTGACACAGAAGTGGTGATGCACAGTTTTACTGTGTAGCGTAGGAAACTATCTGCCACCTCATCAAAAAATGTATCGTCTGAAGTATACAAATCAACATCTGAATAGAGTCATTCATTTAGTAAACAATTGCTGTGGACAGATGAAGGGGAAATTCAGCCTTTTGGCCACACTCACTAAAGGAGTGTTTGGAGAAAATAAGGAGCTGCATTTGATGAACACCTTACTAGATCTTAAGCATGGTTGTGGAACCATTATCCCAATGGGCTTATGTGAAAAACCAGTGGCACAGGCAACATTGCATAGATATATAGAAGAATAGATTACAATGCAAATGTCATGCAGTTCATTGATCGAAAGCAAACCTCAAAATCCACCATGAACTAACACAAGTTAGTTAAGAAGCAATGACTTAGTAGGGTGCCAAAACTTTTGCATGTGCCATAATTTTTTTTTTTTTCTATTTTTTAAGTTCATGAGATAAAAGGTAACAATGCATTAATGTTTAAAGGTTAATTTTTTATGTCTGCAACAGTGGTTGTATTTACTTCTCTTTACTTAAGAAAATCAAAAAAATATGTCATTTGACCAGGTGTGCCAAAACTTTTGCATACAACTGTACTCTAACTTTAAGGCTCTGCCGTCAGCCTCATGCTTACAGCCCATAGATGCTATTGCTTTAAAACTGTATGATGAAGTATTTGAATTTTGATGACATAACTTTAAGTGAAGTTTCAGCCTTTACTGTAACAAGTGTGTTCCAAAGTGGCAGCAAAGGGATTTGCTGTCAGTCCTGGAGAGGAGCTGAAGTAGCTGTTAGTCATCAAAAGGTGCAGAGATACATCTCTTGATGTTACAGAGATCATCTGAAATTTGAGGCAATGTGAAACGCACAGGAATGCAGGTATGCATTCAGACCAAAAAAGGTGGCACTACAATGTTGATCTGCGCAGCTTTGCAAAATAGGACTTGCTGGAAGATTGCTGACATAGTGACTACTTGCAGGGCCAGTTGGCTAGCTACTATAGGTAGTGAGATAAGCACTAATATGATGGCCAGCCACAACATGGTAGAAAACTGGCAAAATGCTTGCATTAATCAGCCATAGTAGCCCATCAGGCTTGCTGGCTTGCTATCATTCAGGAAATTAACCAGCTTGGTAGCTAACTGGAAAATAAGTTAACACAGTCTGTTATAGATATACAGTATTTGTACCACACTTTATTTGTGATGCAATTTATACTCTGACAGAGTTGCATGCAGTACTATTATGATAGCATCTTCTATTTTAGACTGCCTGACAGTCTTTTCCGTCAAAGGGTAGCACTGTGAAGACAGGTTGCTATTAGTCAGTGCCACAAATTTGCATCACAAAGTAAATCAAAGTTACTTTCGACACAAAAGATTTCCAAAGATTTACTTTACCTCTCTTAACATACCCACTAATCATGTTTGTACTGTGGACATTAACTGATTTTTGCTCAGAGCTTTCACTGTTATCAACGCTAGTATGACTGGGCCTCAAACCTACATTACATGATTTTTTTAGCCACTTCGACAGCGTAACAAGCTGGAAACACATTGACATATGATCACATTTTAAAGTTGATATGGCAAACATTTAAGCAAGGAACCTTATATTTACACAACCAGAAGATACAGGGAAACACATGGAAGTTGTGTTTGTGTCCACTTGATGAATGCATGTCTCATATTTGCTCTCCTTTTAGCTCTGTTTTGGTCTATACCCACTCCTGAGCAAAGTATTTGGCTCTTTAGCTGATAAATGATCCACTGTGTTCACCGGCATCTATTTGACTTTTTCTGTCTGCTTTTTGATTCTGGTTAGCATACAACAGGCTTATAAGAGAGGTTATAGGAGAGGTTGACGAGAGCAGTGAGGCTGAATCAAAACAGTAAAGTTGCAGGCTGTAAAACCAAAAACAATGAGACGAAAGAAAAATAAAATGCTCCATAGCACTGAGGGGAACTGCAGAGTTGGGTGATAATTCTTGAAAGCGACACCTTTCATATTTCACATAGTTGTTTGATCAATTGTTAATATGAATTAATGCTGTGAATTCTACCTACAATTTGATGCAGTGGATGTGTATGGAATTGTCTGGTGCTCATGGCATTAAAATTACATTTAAAAGAAGTAATAGCAGAGTCTCCTTGCAGAAATAATCTCCCTCGACCACTCCAGTGACCCACTTGCCAGGAATCTGAAAACTTTCTCATGCCGGAAAATTTACTTTCCTTTTCCCCATCAGGATGTATATTTAATTTAATATATCTATAATATGGATGAGGAAAGGTAAATGAAGAACATCGCAGCTTAGGCCTTGAACTGTCAACAAACCTTCCCCAAATAGCTGAAGTTCACAAAATGCAAATCCGTCTTGGAAAACAGTCTGCAGAAAGAGCACAACACACAAAGTATAACCAGTATAACCCCGAGCACACTGTGCAGCACTTATCACACACATAGATTTCCAAGGCTAAGTGACCTGCATGGTCTCAGCTTTGAATGGCCTAAGTACCTGAGTAGCCTTGGGTTCTGCACCCAACCTGAACACAGTTATATGGCAGCTAATGGTGATGCAGGCTGCTTCCATGGTTATCCATCAGACCTCACAGGTAATGTCTACCAACTCGCTTGGCTTACATCCGCCAGAATAAAGGCCTCTATTAAGATAATGAATAATACCAACTGAGGGGAGGTGACCTCGGACTGGTCATGTGTTGTCAAGGCTGAAGCACGATTGGCTGCTTTTGGTTAGTATCTGTGCTACCAAGGGGGTGGTGCGGCGCTTGACGGATGCTCGAGGCCGAGGTGAGATGGGCTACAGAGTCAGCCGTTTCACTCCTGTGATCTAATCTGTTACCCATCGTGCATCCTGCTTCACTAATGAAAAGGCAAGGTCCTATCCATCACAAGCAGCTATAGTAAATGGAATTTTAACCCCCTCCCACCCCAATGTCCCTCCACCCCCCACCTTGCAAAAGGGCCTGGATGATTGATGATCATTGCAAAAGACCCCAGAGCTATGGAAAATTAATATCAAGAGGAAAAAAGAACAGTGAAGACTCCAGCTTCCTACAGATGCTCCTCTGGTTCGTGTCACTCAGCTCAGCAACACACACAGCTGAGCTCAGCCGCGGTTTCTGTGTACCAAGATTTCCAAGGAGAATCCACACTGTCTTCGTTATTGCTCCCCTTCAAGCAGGCAGCCCAGAGCACTTGGAATGTCAACCCACAGGGCTAAATGTGCATTTAGATGAAATGGGCTCTAATGGTTAAGATCGGGACAATGAGTAAGTTTACACAAAGCGTAAGCGCTGCATATAGGAGTCTAAAAATGTGTGCATATTGGCCTTGTGTTTCTAAATGGAAGGCATCCCGCTGATTGAAAGGTATTCAGAAGCTGGAACTGCTCTTCTTGGCTCAGGGACCCATGTTGCAAGGACCCAAGAATCTGACTACTACAATAACTGTGTGTGTGTGTGTGTGTGTGTGTGTGTGTGTGTGTGTGTGTGTGTGTGTGTGTGTGTGTGTGTGTGTGTGTGTTTGTGTGAGACGGCTTGTACAACAAGGGGGAAAACCCACATCCCCAATTGGAAAGGGTTATTTTTGGGTCAGTATTTAAGGTTAGGGTAAGGGTTAGGGTCAGGCAAGGTGGTTAGAGTTAGTCTCCAGGAAATGAACGCAAGTGAGTGTTTGTGTGTAAGTGTTTGTGTGTGTATGTGTGTGTTTGTGTGTGTGTGTGTGTGTGTGTGTGTGTGTGTGTGTGTGTGTGTGTGTGTGTGTGTGTGTGTGTGTGTGTGTGTTTGTGTGCATGCACGTGTGCACAAAAACTGAACTTGGAAAATGTAATGAAATTTAAATTAAATGGCAATTCTTTCTGATTATCAGGCTGGCATATAATCAAACAAATTTCAACATAATCACTTGTTTAATTAGAAACTGATTACTTGATTACTTAAAACCTGTGGATGGAACTGTGGGCTAAGAGTTAAAAAAGTGTTTTGGTATGCATGTAGGCTTCATATGTATACATTATAACCCTAACTGAACATTTATGAATTTCAAAAGACATTAACTCTTCTTTTTAATGTTTTTTTAACCACTGTTGAGAATTCTTATCATGGCTAGATTATTTTTCTTTTCTACTCATTTTTATATGATATGAACCCCAGAGCTCAATGCCTCAAACTGTAATAATCCCTTCTCTAAATGCAGAGCTCTTCTATTGTCACAACTGTTAATGCAGCTACATGTTTTCAGTACTTAGTTACTTACTCTATACCTTTTTATTACTCTATACCTTTTTATTACTAAATATTGAGTGAGGACAATTAAGATCCATTACTTCAGTGTTTTGCCAATGAATTTCAATGAAATTACATTTGAAAATTACTTTTGAAAGAAAAGTGACTTTGGTGTTCCACAGAAGCTTAGTGTCACCTTGTCTGGTTCAGATGTGCTGCTCCACACCCAAAGCTGCACAAGAGTTCTCAGTTATTCTTCCATACTGCACCAACAACCTCACTGTTTGATAACCTGAGGTTCTTCACTCTCTGTTCCCACTTGTACTCTGGTTCTGAGCTTAAATTCAGCATTTGAAGCTCCACAGAGCTCCCAGCAGGGACACATTACCTCTCTTTTCTTTTAGCCTTAATGACAGTTGTTATACAGACAATTATCAGATTGATATATCAATGGCGCTGACTGGATGTTGTATAAAATAGGTGCCTTCAGAAGATTAGAAGCAAAATAAGGTTAACGTTGTGAGAGTCTTCTTTTCATGAACACCTCCCATTCTCTGTCTGCATCTGTCTCCTCAGGGTTTTTTCCGCCGAAGCATCCAGAAGAACATGGTGTACACGTGTCACCGAGAGAAGAACTGCATTATCAACAAGGTGACAAGGAACCGCTGTCAGTACTGCCGCCTGCAGAAGTGCTTTGGAGTGGGAATGTCCAAAGAGTGTGAGTTTCATAGCATGTATTGATATGGACTAAATTTAAATATTGTCATGGGTTTGAAAGAAAAAGTCCTGGGTCCCCTATTTTCTGTAATTACAGAGGCTCTTCCACCCAGACAATATAAATCTAGGGGAGTCAGTGATTATTTTTTTACTTTACATTTAAAATGAGGTTTTTGTTATTTGGAATACCAGTACAAAATAGCACCTTCATTAATTTTCCGCTTTGCTATATTACAGGGCCTGTACACCCACACAGGGGCTTTCACTTTGGGCTGATTAGACCTCTGCTCAGGTTGATTTTGGGTGGAGCTACCACGTGTAAGAGAAGAGACACAGTCTGTATCACCCTACACAGTGCAGAAAAGAGATCTAATCAGGCATAAGTGACAATACCTGTGAGGGTGTGCCAAGGGTGTGTATGGCCTTTAAAGGAACATTAAAACGAAGTGTGGACAGCATTGTAAACTCTCCTCCAGTTTACAGCTGTGCTGGATAATTACTGTAATGGCTTTACTGTTATCAGTATGGTGTGGGGATGATCAATCATCTGAACTAGAGCTGCTGCAGAAGAGTGATTGTTATAGTAGCGTAGTTAATCTGACACATACATAATTCAATCTTATGTATGTCGCCTATAAATGCTAGCCAGTATTTCAGCCAGTGAGGGGGAGCTGCATCATTCTTTAAAGTTTTGTCAAACATCCAATCAGTTGTTTCTGAAAAAAATGATGTGATGAGTGCATAAAAACAAGTGAAACAAAAAAGAATGCACAACCTGAGCCTCAAATGAAATATGATACTTTCTGTAAAATACTAGCATTTTCAGACACTTGGTAGTTAGGATAACCCAGTCACTTGCTGCTGTTGAGACCCCTGTGTTCCCTCTACTCCATTGTCATCAATATGAAGAGTTTGCATTTCACAGGTTATTGGCATCCTTTGATTGCATCAGCATTTATAGCTCAGGTCCAATTCATGCTCCATTAGCTCCATGCTCCTCTCTCTTATGCTGTTTCACACTTCAGCAGAAGAGTCATGGAAAAGATGATGTCTTGATATCCTCAGGCTAAACCCCCCCCAGGGCCACTGATGAGAAAGGGGACAATTCTCTATCCTATATTCATGGATGGAGGTGATACGGTGGTGTCCTTAGCTTCCTGCTCTGAACGCCTACTCCGGAAGGTCCATACTGATTGGATGTTGTGCTCATTGTAGGGACTTAGGTTTTACAATTTCATCACACATCTTTCTGCAACCATAGCGGACATCTAAGCTTTGGTATTGTGTTATTATTGTAATGTAGGACTGAAAAAGGCCTAGTTTCACCTGAGATCACTTGAAGAGTTGGTCAAGTTAAATGACAAAATGCACTGAGCTAGGAGGGAAATTTGTATACAAATTTAGGCAACTGTTACTGTCTATATTCCCAAAGTGGTAATTTGGGAGAGGTTGGTTTACTTAATATACTCTGGAGATTTCATTTAAATCCAGCCACTATTTTTATTTATTTATTTATTTTGTTTTTGTTTCTTCCCTGGACCGCAACAGCAAGGCCAGTGTTACAAACACAGATGTCCGTGACTGACTGACTGACTGAGTGATGAGGTTACACCGTGTTGGCTGAATGCTGCGTGACTGAGTGATGAAGTTACACCATTGGTCTGAGTGTTGGAGTTCCCCCCACTGGCAGCCTTTCAAAAATGAACTGGCATGTTTCTATTACGTCATCAGGCCGACTTTTTGCTTTCCCTGCACAGGCACACCTCTCTCTGGTCTCATTCAATTGACCGCACAGCAGCTGCATGGACATGAATGAGCTTCTGAATGAAAACAGCTTTATTGGGAATTCAGCTGTATTAAATTACTGTATATGTGAGCACAGAGAGTTGGAGAGAAACAAACAGATAAAGGGCTGAAACCGGCTGACACTAAGCAGAATGCTAATACGACGCAATGGTGTAATGAATACGCTAATTAGCGTATTACATTATCTAGCACTATTTAGCGACTTTTCCAGCATGCTATAGCTAGTTTTTATTGAAAGTATTGGTTTACAACAGTTTTAAACTATGTCCTCAATTTTGGACATTTACCGTACACAGTCCAGCCATGCACTAGGTTTTGACCTACTCTTGTTTTATTTTCCAAGGTTCCTTTATTGAGTATTAATTTGAAACAGTATAAATAAAAATCATGCACAAGTTGAATTTTTTTAACCCACCACAGGCACCAAATTGACAAAAGATAATCACATGAATACAACTTAAACCTGCAAACACAATCACAAATTAAACCACAAATGACAATGACCAAAATTATTGTATATGGAGAATGCTAAAATTAATAAAATAAAATAAAATAATACAAAACAAATAAAACAATAACACTTATAGAATTGTAATAGTTATAGTTAGCAGTTAGAGACAGCAGTCTCGGGTTTATCAAAAAAGGTTTGTAGAAAAGGGTCCCATATGGGAATGGCTAATTTTTTCAATTTTCAAACATAGCTTAACATCCCTAATCCAGTGGGAATGGGAGGGATGGACAGAATCTCTCAATTTGAATAGTATAGCTTGTCTACCAAGTAAGGAGGTGAAGGCTAGTATACATTGTTTGATTTTGGGCAGAATCAACTCTTTTGAGGGAATGCTAAATACAGAAGTAAGAGGTATAAGCTCAATGGGACATTGTAAAATTTCAGAAAAGGTTTGGAATACCATTTTCCAGAAATCAGCTAGGGAAGGGCTCGACCAGAACATTTAGATGAGTGAGGCAGGGACATGTTAACATATATCACAAATAAAATCGAACTCAAGGTTTGTTCTAGCTAGTTTTACTGAAGAAATATGAGTATGATGTATCACTTTGAACTGGGTTAGTGTGTGGCGTGTGCATATCGAAGAGTGTACCTTGCTAAGGCCTGGTTCCTAATGTAATCTGGAAAAATCTAACTCAAGGTCCTGTTCCCATGCAGTTCTAATAGCTGACATGTAAGAATATACAGCTGACACTGATCCTTGTTTCTATAGGGTTATGAGGACGGTTTTGCGAAAATAGGGATATAAAGAATTGCACAAAATGTCTGACCTTTAAGTCTGTGAAAAAATTGGTCCTAGGTATACCGAATTTATCTGTCAGTTGGAATAATGATGCAAAAAGAATCATAATTAAAGGTTTTCAAAACATTTCAAGCCCTTATTATGCCAGAAGTGGAATGACCCTTCATTAGCAGTTGGAACAAAGAAAGTATTGGCTGCAATTAGGCTACAAAGAGAGGGAGACTGAAAACCAGAGGTTGCTTTTTTTAGAAACTGGATCCAAATTCACGAGGAATGACTAATAATTGGGTAACCTTTTGGTATGTCTGAGGCAAGGGTAAGCACTGCACTCAAAATGGCAGGTAATGAGACTGGGCTGTACGCACTAGCCTCAATAGTAACCCAAACTGGGCATAAAAGTTCCAGATGAAAATGCGTCCATTAAGAAGAGCAGGGGATGTTTGTGGCCCACTAGTAAAATTATAAGACATTCCCCATGTTTACCATTCAAATTACAAAATTGAAATAAATAGAATCAAGGGTCCTAACCCTTTCCACCGTAGAAGTTCCAGTACCAGGATTGTGCTGTATCTGTTATCAAAACACAACTCCCTGTTTTGAGAAGGTCGATGAGCATATTCTGCTAATTTGAAAAGGTCGGCGCTTCAGAATATGTAAATAAAACATTTAGTGTAAAGTATGCCTGAGTAGTAGCAGGTTGAATTTCAGAATTCTAAAATATCAACTTTCTAAATTTATGGAGCAGTCACATTTGAAACATGATTGTAGAATTTTTCACTCATGCCATGTTTGGTATATGAAACTAGACTGTCTCACATTTCTAGCCACGCTAAACAAATCACGGTATGAGCAACACAATTGCTAAAGCTCAGAGAAAAATCAGACATCAAACTTAATCTTATATGGCCACACGGACATAATTCCACATTTTGGTTGTGCTTTTTCCTCACAAACAGATGTTTATAGTGTAAAAAAATGATTGAAATAATTGAAATCAATCCTTAACTTCATCTACTGTATTCCAGCTCATAGATACACTTTTGTATGCATCCATTACTGACAGGATACAGATTTGTGGGTTGGGGTTGAAAACCTTAAGGAGAGTTTTATGCCCTGTACTGATGTATATAACCAAATTAACTTCAAACCTCGTGACAGCTCACAGTCAGATGTTTCCAACGAGTGGTAACATGACTGTTTAACTCAAATCATTGTGGATTTACTGGCATGTGTAACGCTGAAGTCCTTGCTGCTTGTTGTCAAGCCCTCAGCACGGATTTGGGCTGTGAAGCGATTTTGGCGCAGTGGCCTAAAAAATGCCTGTTTCTATGGCTGTTTGTTTTAACAAAAATGAATGTCTGATTAGTGAATTTCTGTCCAGAGAGCCATTAGTAATCGATATCAAGAGATTTTACAGTCAGATTATCTGTAAGGAGGCAGAAAAGGTTTTTGGTATACCTGCATCTCTAAATGGCTCAAATGGAGAGGACGCTCTCACTAAAATGGATGTAGCATTGTTGTGCTTAATTTCTTTACCAAATTTGGGTGAGTTGGCAGTTTAAAATGTTTAGAACTGGTTCAATAGCGTCATTGTAGACTGATTTATAAGGGTGTTATTCACTCTCTAATTTAGAGGTTTGTGTAGGCAGAAGTAATTTTCCTGATTTATTTTCTTTTTAATTTACTTTTGTAAGTCTCACTCTGGCATGGTGATAGGAACAGTGAGACTTATTGCATTTCAAAATTCCCCCTTATCCATAGAGCCCAAAGTTGGTCATTGTGGTCTTACAGATGTGGAGCTATTACTGTTTGAATTTGGTGTTTTTTTCCAGGCAGAAATTCTAAAAAAACAGCCTAGGGCTTAGGGGGTTAAAGAAAGATTTAGGAACAAAAACCAGGAGACACTGAAAAAGATGAAGAAACTTTGTGCAAAGTGTCTTTTTGGAATAATTTATTTGCCCAATGAGAGATAGGGTGAGTGATGACCTTTTGGCAAGGAGTTGTTGTGCTTGGTCAAGTAAAAGAGAAAAGTTCGACCTAAACAGGGTCTTAAACTCCCTAGTGGGGAGATACCACGATATTTAAAACTGTTTTTAGAAGGCTTTAATGGAAGATTTGTGTATTGAACCTCAAGGGCTTCTTTATATATCTGGAAGAGTTCACTCTTATTGGGTCAGAAAGACCATAATCTAGGAGAAAAGCTTTAATAAGTGTAACAGATTTACTAAGAGAGAAGGGTGTGGGGGAAGGAGAGGTCCAGAACTGCTTCTAAGAAACAGTTAAAATCCCCTCTGAGAATTAAAAAGTGAAAGTTCAAGTCAGGCAGCTGGGTAAAATAAAATGTTAAAAAAGAGAACATCATCAGTATTTCTGTCATACATATTGGCCAGAGGTACGTCCTTACTGAAAAGTTTTTCAGAAACAATAATGAAACAATCATTTTTATCTGAGACAAAATTGGATGTATCGAATGGTATACTCGTGTCAATGAGAACAGCTTTACCTCTAGCCTTGAATGAAAAAGCTGATCTTCTGCCCAAGCACCACAACTCACCACCATGCAAGTTGATCTCATGGAGAAAGGCAACCCCTGCCTTCTACTGCTTAAGGTGAGCCAAAACTTTATTCCTTCTGAGTGGATGATTTAGACCCCTGACATTCCAACTGATATAACTGCGTCTGCTAGCCATATACTCTAGGCCTAAAGAGAGTCAGTAATAAGGCAGCAATTTTTTTCTGATTGAAAAAAATAAAATAGAAAATAAAATAAAATAAACAGGCTTAAAGGACAAAAAAAAATATAAGGAAAATATTCAAAAAAAAGAAAAAGAAAAAACCATAACAGACCAAAAGGTCAACTTACCCCTCACACAAGTTTTTTTGATACTGTGCATGACCAAAGTGGTGGTCAGGGGGAAATCCTCACGAGCTGCTGGCAGTAGAGGTAAACATCTAGGCTAATCAAAATCATTAGGAATGCTCTGGAGAGTGTACACAAGTTTACTTAGTAATCTAGTCAGCTGTTAAGATATCTTGCTCTGCTGGACCAAAGTATTGGACAAGACCAACTAACATTGTCATCCTTGTGAGGTTTTCAGATTGAAAACAAAGTAAATTTTGGTCTTGTGTAATTCAGGCAAAGTAGACCACAGGGGTGTTTTTGCAGTTTTCCATTCACCACAGTCATTTCACCATGAGCTGTAGCTGTTGCTTGCAATGTAGGCAATGTCTAAGTGTGTTTAGAGCTTATTTATGCGAGCTGGGACTTTCAAAACATACCTGGAATTCATGTAATTTTCCCACTGGTCCTTTCCCTATCTGTGTACATTCATGAATTGTAATCATAACTCTTCAGGATAAGTCCAAGGTTCTTTCTCAAGATGAAACTTGTGTTGGCTTTTTGCACTAGCTAGAGAGAATTCACATCCACTCAGGTTCTTCTAGTGCAGTTACATCAGCGCAAACATTTCTTTTTGTGTTCAGTTTCAACATGCCTTTAGGAATCTCAAACATCTGCTTTTGGACATCAGGCTCATGCTATCGTGCCTTTGGAGAACTGAACTGCTAATAGGAGTGGAACATAAAGGGATCATTGTTTTGTATGTGTTTGTGTGTTTGTATGCTGCACAATACTAATAGAATATCTGATGTAATGAACAGGAAATTGTTTTGTTGTCAAATATAAATTTCCAGAAAAATATTTTCTTGTATCAGGGCCAATACAGTATCCTTTCTCTCCAGAACAGTAAAGAACTATCACTATAGTTTTTTCCAGACATCTCACAGGCATCCCACCTCTCCTGGAAGCTCCGGGAGACAGTTCCAATAATGAGATTTTCTAGGGTGGGCTGTCCGGCTTAGGCGCCGTGTGAAAATGCTTAGGTGCTGTGCCTAAGCCTTACAATTGTATGGAAAACCCTGCCTTTACCATAATTTATTTGACATTACCATGATCATTCCCTAACCTTAACCATACCAAAGATGCCATGCGCAGATATTGTAGGAAAAAAAAATTTAAAAAAATGGCATTGATGATAAATAAACATTGTAACTGAATATGATCTGGGGTTTTGCAGAATCATCCAATATCAGCGTTTTTCTTGGTGATACAGTTAGACAGCCTGTGGAAAGTCGTCTATGCTAAATAGAAATATCTCAATTGTTGGATGGATTTAAATTTTGTACAGACTTTAAATTAAGCCTCCTGACTTTGATGATTCCACGACTTTTTCTCTAGCATCACAATGAGGTTGACATTTTAGGTTTTAGTTTTAATATCTCGACAACTATTGGATGGATTGCTGTGCATTGTGGTATAGAGGATGAATCCTGATGGCTTTAGTGATCACCTGACATACAGTATAGCTGATACAAGCTGATATTTTCATCAGCTTGCATCAGCTAGTGTATCTCTCTATGCTAGAGGCACATAAATGAAACTAACTGATTTTTTTTCGTCTGACTTTGGGTTCGATGCCAAATAAGCATATTTGCCGAAAAAAGTTTAATTTTGTCGGAGTGGAAAAAGCCTCTTAACTAGCAGGGAGATCATCATGAGACATGAGATCTTATCTTATCAGTTCTTAGTGATGTATGTGGCACCCTAATCCCCCTCCTGTTCCAAGGTCATATTTTCACAATGCAGGTTTCCCATCTGACAACCTCTTCTTCCCTCCACCCTCCTGCTCCATTAGGACCATTTGCTTAGACTCAAAAGCTCTGGCAGCAGCAAAAACTTATCATCATTCCTCGACACCCACCTGGTTAGTGTTACGGAGCTGCCATGTTAAGTGCTGTGGCAAGTGGCCCGGGCTGGACCACGTGAGCTCCAGATAGATGGTGTTTATTTACCGCTGCATCTGTTTGTTTGCAAGAGACACTGTGCAGAGCTTGGCAGCAAGCAGATGGCTGTCTGGTGGCTTCTCAACAACTGCCGTCATTCATGCTTGCTGCCCCGAAACCACACAACGTCCTGCTAAAGCACCAGAGTAGAGAAAAAAAATGCCAGGCTGCACCAGGGAGGCTAGAAGCAGTAGGCATCAATGTGAAGAGTGTATTTACCAGCATGTCTGATTCCCACTCACTTCATCTCTTGGTCTAACACTTTGAAGAGCACTTCAAAAACACTCGACACTTGCTCAGTCACAGTGCTCCCTCAAAGCCCGATAGAGTGCCTGGGTGGAGGTTTTAAACCCAGCCACTTTGTCAGGCGGCAAGCACACCAGCTCTAGCAAAAGCTTACAACACATTTTTTAGCTTTTGTTTTTGGATTGAAATCTGACAGTTTGTGCAGGAGTGCTGAAATGTTTTCATGTCAAAACCCCCCATTTCAAAGACCACCAGAGTCTCAGTGACGTATACTGTTTCCATCAGTGATGATGGAAAGAGGTTATGTTTATCTGTAAATACTGCATCTGTACTTGGAATGGAAGACTTTGTTACAGGCAGTTAATTACATTTTGGTAGTAATTGGGATGTGGGACTATTAGGGAATATTAGATTATGGTTTGTCAACCATAATCATGATGTAGCATTAATGCGCTAGTGCTTTAGGGTCACTGGGAACTTCAAATTCATATTATGTCATCAGGAAAAGACCAAAATGGATATTGAAAATTTTTAGGAGTCCGAAAGTCGTCATGTGCACTTTTAAAAAGAGACTCCGCAGCTCTTCACAGTTATAGCATCTTTCAGTTCATGCTTTTAGTTTGGCCCACAACTTTAGTGATTTGGTTTAGTGTAACTGCTCTCATCAGTCTGGTTTCCAGCCATAGCAGGCAGCTGTTTTCAGGATTTACATTCACTAGGTCACCATAAACCATAAACTTGACATGAATGCTTATGTTACTCCGTCTCCTGGGTGTTTAAATAGGCAACTGTTAGCTAACACAATCAATTTAGTAAGGCCATAATATATCAAGCTTGTGTCATGAGGTTCAGTGTCATAGTAGAGTTCTGCCGCCAAGTGGCCAAAATAAAATTATTAAAGCAGCTTTAAGTCATTTAGCAAACAGAAATGCCAAATGTCCAATTTGAAATATGCTGCCTTTCACTTTTTTACATTCATTGACACCGTGCCGTGCCAATGCAGACAGCTCTGGCAAAAACAAACAAACAAAAAAAAAAACACGGGTCATCCAGAAAATAAGTTGAGCCGCTCTCAACTTTTGCCACAATAGAATGCAACGTAATCCTTGAATGCACAGTGCTGGTTAGTCAAATACATTTAGACGCACATACCAGGGAGATGGCCATGATCATCACAAGAGAGAATAAAAAGACTGTTGTAGTGGTAACTTCCCAGAGTTATAAAACCCTGTCTCATAGTTATGACTAAAGTAATTAGAAGCTGCTGTGCATGATTGTATTTCATCATCTCAAATGAACCTGAAACAACATCCCCACCAATGCGGTCCCTTGTGTTTTTTACAGAGTGCTGTTTTCAGTCTGAATGTCCATTGTGCTGTTTTTGATGTAAAATTTTATGACTTCTTGGGAGCTACCAAGAAGTCATAAAATTTTACATCAAAAACAGCGCTCGGGTATTCAGATAGATCCTTGTGGGCCAGTAAAGATAAAAGTGCAGATCCTTTTCACGTGGAAGTCAGGAGTAGTGATCACAGGCACTACATTATGAAGAGAGTCCCTGCGCTGGATGGGTTCCCTTTTTGTGGTTATTAAAAAGCCATATATTTTAATGGCTTCTTGTCTGATGCATCATTTTGATGTGTCTGCTCATACTCGGAGTAATTTGCTTGGAGTGCAATGGTAATTGATTGCCCTGGGTGAGTGGGGGTTGCACTTGCCACATCTCTGTCTTCGTAAATCACATCTCGTGGCTCGCTCGCCTGTGTGAGAACCACAAACCCCCACAATCCCCAGACACAGATTGTCACTACAATGCGACAAATGACATACACACACATTTAAACAAACTGTGGACCATCCCTCTTTCTATATCATTGTTCTGTACCATTCCCCCCTGCCATGGGGAAAAGTGTTTTCATATCATGTGTGTACATGTATATTTAAAGAAGTTCATGGACCACCAAGTTTCATCCTCACACCACCACCATGAATGTCTGTCCTCTCTCAGAGAAGGCACTTACCACTGACAGCATGTCAACAGAATTAGCCAGAGCTTCAAGAGATTGGATGTTGCTCTTTTTGATGGTACAGTACAGTTGGTATTTTTTTCCAAACATCATGAGCATCAAAAAGGCTGAATTCATGCTGTGAGATTTTGGCCATGACAGTAGGAAAAATCCTCCATCACTCACTTGGGATAGATTTATTAGTTAGGTCGGATGAATAAGGCTCGGGTAATGCGCGAAAAAAGCGCTAGTTCATTATATGTGTTGTCCAACCATGTCGGAGGGCAAAAGTGGTTATAATTGTTCCGGATGGCCACACTGGAAGGCAGGGTGTTAAGCCGTTATAGAGAGGGGGAGAGACACAATATTGGCTACATGTGGGGACTTTCATAATGTTACACTGTAGTTCAAATGGAAAGTGAGAGAAACTATTGAATGACAAAATAAAAAAAGATAGTTAGAGAGAGAAGTTCAAACCCACTTTACTTTCTCGTCTCCACACAGCTGACCAATCACTGCTTGAGGTGGATGTGACTGTCAAATTGTCGGTTTCAGAAAGTTACATCAACTTAAGTACTCTATGATTTGACTGATATGAATCTTTTACAATTGATAATTTTATTGTAGCACTTCTACATGGCCTCTTAATACAGTAACAGCCATATGTGACTAATTCACATTGATATACTTTGGGCACATGATTTTTCAGATATTTCACATTAGAAAATTAAAAATCACGTTTTTAAAACAATTTCACATGTAATAAATGTGATAAATTCAAGAACGCATTTCACATGTGATGTTATATGCATATGTGGTTTATGTATCATTTCATGTTAAAAAATTAACATTATACTGAAGTGGTTTTCGACATTGCACATCAGACAGATAGATGATTATTAAGATATTTAACATTTGAAATGTAAAGATTACCACTTGATTTCACAATTAATATCACAATATCTGATAAACCTAACAAACACGGCCATTAGGTTATTGTGAAATGTGTGTGTAGGAAAAAGCAAATACTTATTTTGTAAGCGTATCTTGTTTTTGTATATTTAAATATATTTCACATGTACTAACGTAATTCTCACATGTGCTTATTTTGTAACAACACAACATACCAATTGTATGTTGTGAAACTATTTCTTCATTATCATCTCACTTGACCAGTGTCATCCAGAATGTAAATGTTTATTAAAGTGTTTCTCTTGGCTTTTTGATTGTTCTGTCACTTTCTCATTTCTTGTTTTGAATCACTGGCCCATACCTTTTTTCATACTTGTTTTGTTCAAGTGTGCTGGAGGGATGACAGGAGGTCTGGTGCTCCAGTCTGAGTCACCATTTCCCTGTCTGCTTTATATCTTGCTGTTGTGTTCAGCAATGGCAGAGTTTCTCTGTGGAGTGGCAGATAGAACAAGGCTCAGGCCTCTCTATCTTCTGTCAGTCAAATCCTGTGCACTGTGCAAACTCTAAGGACAGATAAGGATAGGATCAACTCTCCCATTATTGGTTTCATTTTACATCTTAGAGACCGCCAGGTATGAAGCAGGAAATACAATTGAAATTTGATGGTAACATTCCAAAAACTGCTCCAGTCTGTGACCAGGATCTCTCTTATTTCTTTGTTTTAGTTAAATGTAGTCAATGGTAGTGTTTATCTGAATCCCATTTTAGTCCGTGAAGTAACTGACATTGTCCCTGTCAAAGTAAGATTTACTAGCTGTATAATCACAGTTGCCATAGTGGAAATGTATATATATATATATATATATGTGTGTGTGTGTGTGTATATATATGTGTGTGTATATATATATATATATATATATATATATATATATATATATATATATATATATATATATATATATATATATATATATATATATATATATATATATATATATATATATATATATATATATATATATATATATTTATGTCCTGTCAGGCATCATCCCGGCTAAGATGAATAGGCACATGGCCCAATACATGAACAGGGCCCAGAAAGTCATTGGTAGTAATACCAGGGGTGCTAAGCACCAGCTACTGGTCGATAGAGCAGTCACCCAAGACTGCAAGACCAGGCAGTCCAACCTGTGCACCGCCTGGATTGACTACAAGAAGCCCTCTGACTCAATACCACACACATGGATGCTAGAATTCTTGGAAATGTACAACATCAACAGAACACTAAGAGCCTTCATCAAGAAGTCAGTGGGGCTGTAGAAAACAACTCTGGAGGCCAACTCACAGCCAATTGCACAAGTTACCATCAAGTGCGGCATGTACCAAGGTGATGCACTATCCCCGCTACGATACGGGCCATCAACATGTACGCCCTGCCAGTCATGAGATACCCTGATATCAAGACAAGAAAGCTCCTCACAAAGAATGGAGGGTTTCACCCCAAATCCAGCACCCTGAGACTGTACACTAAGCAGAACGAGGGAGGCCTAGGACTGGTGAGCGTCAGAGCCACTGTCCAGGACGAAACAACCAACATCCAGGAATACATCATGAAGATGGCCCCCAAAGATGAACTGTTAGTGAATACCTCAGGCAGCAGAAACTCGATGATGCAGAGGAGGAGGAGGAACCATCATGGAGGGACATGGCATGTACCACCGACAGATAGAAGAAGTGGCTGATATCAAGAAATCCTACCAGTGGCTGGAAAAGGCTGGACTGAAGGACAGCACAGAAGCACTAATCATGGCAGCACAAAAACAGGCACACAGTACAAGATCAATAGAGGCGGGGATCTACCACACCAGACAGGACCCCAGGTGCAGGCTGGGCAAAGATGCTCCTGAGACAGTTCAGCACATAGTGTGCTGGGTGCAGGCAGGGTGTAAGATGCAGGCAGGAACAGCGTACATGGAACGCCATAACAAAGTGGCTTGCATAGTGTACAGGAACATCTGCACTGAGTATGGGTTGGAGGTCCCAGGGTAAAAATGGAAGACACCTCCTAAGGTGGTTGAGAATGACCAAGCCAAGATCCTGTGGGACTTCCAGATCCAGACTGACAAACTGGTGATGGCTAACCAACCGGACATTGTGTTGATCGACAAACAACAGAAGAAGGCAGTAGTGATAGACGAAGCGACAGCAACATCAAGAAGAAGGAACACGAGAATATCGAAAAATACCAAGGGCTGAAAGAGGAGCTAGAAAAGATATGGGGAGTAAAGGCAAACGTGGTGCCAGTGGTAATTGGAGCACTGGGGGCTGTGACCCACAAACTGGGAGAATGGCTCCAGCAGATTCTGCGTACAACATCTGAGGTCTCTGTCCAGAAGAGCACAGTCCTAGGAACAGCTAAGATACTGTGCAGAACCCTCAAACTCCCAGGCCTCTGGTAGAGGACCCGAGCTTGAGGAACCCCCCCCCCCCCCATTGGAGGGAGGTGAGAGGGAGATTTTTATATATATATATATATATTTATACATATATATATGTGTGTGTGTTTATGTGTATGTGTGTATTTAACATTAAAACCGGTAATTTAATGTTGTGGCTGATCGATCTATACAGCATAAGGATTCCCTGGTTGTGACTGACTTGGCTCTGAAAATTTGCAGCTAACAACTGTAAAGATTGCAGTTTCAAAGTAGGCAACCAACATTTTTCAGTTCAGAGAGGAGAGGCTAGTTTAAGTGTATAAAGCGTTGTTGATAAAATAGATGAGATATTTGAGCTCGACTCTTACAAGTTGGACTCTAACCCATCCATTGGGTCAATGCCTGACCATGGAGATAATTATGCACATCGGTCAATATCATAACCTCTAAACATAAGCACTCTTAGTCTTGTCTTGATGGTGGTGGGAAAGGTTCTGGTTGGATGTTAACATAAGCATCAGAGCAGTGTGCTACAGAAGCAGCTCTTCCTGTTAAAGTTATGCCGACATTTTTGGAAATATTCATTTTACACAAAGTCATATGACAAAATTGATATCAGTTTATTCTTTTTGTGTCCAGTTCAGAGAGAGGCCCAGGATGTATGTAGCATGGTTTAGCATAAAAACTGATAATCAGGTATCTTAGCTCTGTGAAAAAGTGAAAAACATAACCTCTTATTTTCAAATATAAGTGGTTACTGGTTCAACGTATTCCACTGTCAGTGGTCAAAAATACCTGGGATTACAGTTGTGGTCAACTAACTGTTTGGAGAGTTGTTTATTTGCCCCTAATAACACCTCAGTACATGAGACTCCCCAGATTAGAGTATGTAGAGTACATTAAGATAATAGTCACCGGTAGACTGATGAATGAGTGTGGTATAGACATGAGTGGATTTAGCTCTCATTATGGCCATGATGTTGGCAAGACATCAAGCTGAATTATTTTTATGACACCATAGGAATAACTTGAATCCGATTTAACTGCTATTTTTAGCCACTCAAACTAGTGAAACAAGCTATAAACTACAACACTGAATTATTACCTTATAAAGTTGATAAAACTAACACTTACATATTTACACTTTGAACAGACATGGAACAACATCAGCGTTCTTTTGGAGTCGTGTTTCTGGCCACCTGATAAATGTTAGTTTAATATTCACTCTCTTTTAGATCCAGTGTTGCTAAATGTTTCCAATGATGAGTGGCTAAAGCCTGCTCAAAAAGTCACTAAGATCATGTCACACACTAATTTGCACATGGGAGACGCCATAACCTAACTGTTGCATTTACATATATACAAAGTTTTTTTAAAAATGTAAAAAAAAAAAAAAAAAGAAGTAAAGCTAAACATAAATGACTTTAACTATTATTTTCCAGCTGCTATCAACACTTCAATATACCCCTAAATCTACTTCTAATTTAATTGTTTCATTCAAATATCATGAATAGAGAAGGTTCAGACATTCAGGAATAAAGTCAGAGTTAGCAGAGCAGAGACTGAGCAGAGTAGCAGCAGCAGCTCTGCTGCTCCTTGTGTGTCTACACAGTATGTGATCAGGTACAGTGTAGACTTGTAGGCCACCATCATTTTGGAGGCGCACAGAGACCAACACGCAAGCATTGTGGTTATAAACACAGTAAAATGCGTCGGGTCACGTTTAGGTGCATACTGTGCAAGTAAAGCACAAGCCATCATGATGTCTGTGTGTTGACGGGACTGATTAAAGTAGGAGTGTATCTTCCATCAGACACACGTGAAATGAACAACTGAAAAACACAGCTACACTGGTAAAAGTCACCAAGTCTAGTATGAATTGTAAATTGGCAACACTAAACGTTCACTAGTCTAACTTTATCTGACTGTTGTTTGGTGCTGGAAAGGTACTGTTAATGGGTTTATCAAACTGGAAACTGGAAATAAGCAGGGTTGAGGAAGCTACTTTGAAACTTTAGGTGAAAGTAGCTACTCGACAAGCTATTTAGAAAAAATGAGCTTACACTGAAGCTAGTTGACATCAATAAGCAAAGATATTCAGAGACCATATAAGTTATACTGTCACTACATCATTTTGAAATTAGTCACATAATTACATACTTGCTAAATGTAGCAACATTACTCCCCAACACTGAAAAAGGTTAATGAAAAATTTTGCAGGAATGATGCCAACGACAAGTTAATGGAGACAAAAAAGCTCCATAAAGCTGACGGGATCTGCAGAGTAGGATGATAATTCTTTGTGAGTTTGTCACCAGGAGTGACTCTTTTCACATTACATCCAATAATTTTATTCATCGCTTACATAAAAATACTGATTAGTCTAACTTTGACTAATCATCAATAATATAATTAAAATGGGCTGAAGAACTGCATATCTGGTGCAGATGTGGGTGTATTTTAAGGATGGTGAACCAGAATGAAATAAAGACTTTTGTAGCATTTTGTAACACCTTGTAGCCACCCTCTTGTCATAGTAACAAAACCAAATTACTTAACAGGCTACAACATCCTTCTCCTCAAATTCAAAGGTCTGCGTAGTCACATACTCACTCTGTATTTCTGTATCTGAAATAAACCCCAGACCCACTCTCACTTGGCATCCTCTTTTCCCTTTGAATCTTAGTGCAATATGGGATCACAGGCTTCCAGCTCTGTGGCCTTCAGTCTCTGGAATACCTTCCCCAGACAATTCACAACACTGTTGTCCCTCTACATTGTACTTCTCACGTTGTTTCATCTTACTCAGCGATCAGTGCCACAAACATTACAAACGACATCCAAACTGCTTTGTGTTCCCTACGCCCTTTCTGTGTGTCACAGTTAGTGTGTGAATGCACGCTGGATCCCTGTGCAAACCTTAATTCACAGCTCTTATACACTACCTTCCTGTGTTTCAAAATATGAAAATGGTGGTGCGACAATGAGAGCTGGTTTTATAAGCTTCACCATGTTTTCTGTTTGCAAAATCCCTCATAAATATACATACATATATATGTGTGTGTGTGTGTGTGTGTGTGTGTGTGTGTGTGTGTGTGTGTGTGTGTGTGTGTGTGTGTGTGTGTGTTTTTCTATTTGTAGATCTGCTTTAAAGGTTTCCAACCTAGGCTTTAGAGTGTGAATATGAAGGAGCTTTATTGTAAACTAGGGCAGAGGATGTGACTGTTGTGTTGTCAGCCAATGAAGGTCCCTTGGGTGTCTCAGCAATGACAATGGGCCCAGCTCTATCTTTCCAGCTCCACTCCTTACTATTTCAAAGAGGAGTGTGTGGCTGACCAGAGACTTGTGATGTTGGGATGATCATGCTGTGTGTTAAGTAATAAACCTGCTTGGTTTCTTTAAATCTCCTGCTGCGACAGACTTCAAAGATCTGCATCTAATGAAGCAAATGACTCCATGGACTCTGGTCTCTCAGCGTGCACTTTACACACAACAAGCACAACAACCTGGGCTTTGTTGTAGCTCTTGCTTCTTTTGCACAGCGGGACTCACTCCTGGAGGTTTCTGCACCTGTTTATTTGGGATTTTTCAAGAGTATTTCTGCATTTAATGTATTATTCAGGGGTATAATTTCCACTGTGGACAGGGGGGCATGCTCAGTGTCCCCCGCTGCCCAGCTGCCATAATCAATACTAGACAAAAAATACTAGATTGATCACCTGTGATCAACTGCCAAAGTTTGATTGGTTTTGTATTGTGTTTTTGTCTTTGCTTTTCTCATTAGTATGAAGTTTGCAAGGTTCAGTCGGATAAGGTGATAACATGTACTTCTGTGCACCAATCAGGGTTCAGTTGTTGGGTTGCTTACCCCTGTTGCCAGGCCACTGTCAATCACATCTGATCAAATCATACCCATGGAGTCCTGTTTAACTGAATGTTCAATTTTATGATAAATAAATGATGAATAATAACTAAGGATGTTACTGAAAAAAAGTTTTCAGGGGGTTTAAAAATATTTCGCATTGCTTTACTAGTGGTCAAAAACTGTAGGGTGCCTTTAAACCTACAATAATTGATTTTTTTGACCACATGACTCAGTAGAACCATGTGATCACAGCATTGTACGGTGGCAGCACTTAAAAGTGCTATTTCACCGTGGTGTGGTTACGATAAGAACACGGTATCCTCCGACAAGAGGAGACCCAAAGCAGTTTGTTCAGTTAATTTATTCGTTCTGATGTCGAATACTTGAAAACAGAAAACATTTAAATGAGATAAACTAAATTGTCCATTTGGTTGCATTAAAACACAGTGTAGCTGTCCACAGAAAGGGACAGAATGGAGGTTTAACGGCTATGTGGTGCAGCAGCTTGGGAATTAGATTACTAGACCATTTCTTTGTTGTTCAGTAGTCTGACAACAGAAACAGAAAAATATGTTTATGAGAACACAGTATACTGTAGGGAAGAATGTAGGTTTAACAGGCCGATGCTTACTAGAGTACCGGACTGTCACTGCACATTCACCAGACTTTTTTGGGAGAACAGCCAGGGAGTCGTATAATTTTTTTCTCATTCTGGATTTTTATGTCATTTAACCTTTCACTTGAGAGGTTTAATGTAAAAAAAAAAATTGCTTTAATCAAAAGGATTGATTGAAGGTGTGGTATATTGTTACCCAGTGTAGAGCATTCGAACGAGGCAGCGCAACAAGAGTTGTTGGCATTTTGGTGGAAAATGTGTCTTAGACCACGTCTGTTGCCTGCGCAAAGTCACTTTGCTGGTATCTCGGTTATTTTACTAAACTAAATATTTGCAGGAAATGCACAGCAACAATAGAATAATGCTTAAAATATATACAAACTATTTAATTAAACACTTGCGACCAATAAATGCATTTAAATTGGCATCAGAAATATTTTTTAATTTGGTTAAAGCAGGAATACCAGTATATCATCTGCACTTATCTCTAAATGAATATGACTGATTCATAAAGTATCTGTTGTCCACACCTGCCTTATACTCCATGAAATACTTACAGAGATCTGAGGGTCACGGGACACCTATGTTGATAAATCTGCACCCTTTGATTTGGGAAGTGCCGTTCCAGAGCCCAGTGCCATTACAAACGACTGCCCACCCTGTTTAACTTCATTAAATCATGTCAGCAAATGACACCAGGATGCTACACATTTACACATCAGACTGGTTGGCTATATCTCTGCGAGATGTCATGACCTCTTTCCACCTTTTGTTGCAGTTTTCCAGCGGTTGACGTTTTATTCTTGAAGTGCATTATGGTGCAAATACTGCTGTATCACATTTTGTGATATAACTTGGCCTTTTACAACATGAGATTATAGTAGAATAGAGTAGAGTAGAATTAAGACTGAAAAAGAGTTGGACTGTTGGGATCATATAAACAGCTTCACTATACTATTTAGTATTTATTCCTATTGCCATTGTACTAATTAAATGTCAGTAACAACACTTTTGTTCTTGTGTGTTCACATCATGGCTCTCTGCAACATCTAGACAACAAGATGGTTCTCAAGATGGTCTGTTGAGCTACACCTGGCATTTCTCACTGCAATTGGCACAGCTGTTCCATCTTAGCAAGCCCGTTTCCACTTTTCCACTTTCCACTTTTTCCTCCTAGTCTATGTACCAAAGAATTTTAGCCTCCCTATGCATGGTGTCCCGGTGCCACTTATGAGGCCTAAATTTCTCTCCATGACAAAGTGCTGATCTTTTTATTTTTTATTATATTAGTTTGGTTTTAGAGGCAGCGATATCTTAAGTCTCTCTCTCTATCCCTCTCTCTCTCCCTTTGTCTTTCTCCAGGGTGCTGACAGGTTTTTATGATAGATGCACGAAAAGAAAGCCCCCAAAAACCACTGTGTAATTCGAGGTTCAAAAACTACACATATTGTTATGTCCAAACTAGGGCTGGCCATGAAACTACATGAGATTAAGACATCTCTCCAGGTCCCAAGGAGCCACAGAAACAGCTTGCTGATAGTTGTTAACTATTGCCTTTATTTACAATGTGCTTTCCAATTGTCAGAGTAAGAATTTGGCTCGAGGGTGGACAAAGGCCAAAATAACAAACAAATCTGTCAGGAAAAGCAAACAAAGATAACCTGCAGTGGCGCCATTTTGGCTCCTTATATTAGACATGGTTATCTGACAGGAGCCAATCAGCTGCAGGATCCAGTATAATCTGCAACTAATCTCTTTATCGTAGGGCACTCCTATTAGCATAGACACACTTTCAAACCTTACGCACGTCACGCAGTCTTTCAAACCAGAAAAAGAGATCATATATAGACAAACAAAATACGGCTGCGGTCGTAACACCACCTTTCCCAAGAATTAAACACCCGTCTATGATGTTTATTTAAAGTGAAATTTGGGCAGGTCTGGACAAGGCATCAGCGAGTACATTTTCTGTACCAAAGTTTCTCAACGGGCTAATCAAACTCTTCAGAGGGGCCAGCACATCAGAGAAGTTCCTACAGAAACCATGTTAGTAACAAACGGCTGAAAATGAGGGACAGTGATTTTAAGTACTCACACCATGTGGAAGAATAGGAAACCATATCAGTTAAGTATGCTTTGCAATTTTCACTCCTGCTAACACAATATGCATGAGGCACTGGAACATAGCAGGAGGTGCATTTCCTCCAATACACCTCCAGGTGTGTTGGACGAAATGATCGGGTGCGTCAAAAGTGAATATCTCTGAGGCCCATGGTATCAGAGGGACTTGCCAGTGATCTTTTAACAGGTCCAACTTGTTTACAAATTTGGCAGAACCTACTCTGTCTATGCATTCCTCCGTCCTAGGGAGTGGAAGAGTTGGGTTTGATGACTGAATTGACTTTTCTGTAGTTGTTAGAAAGATTCTGAAAACTACTGATTCTGGAACTAACACATAGTGTGAGCTCTGTGTGCTATTACTGGGGATGGCTAAGCCATGTTCAATGAGGTATCTCACCTCCTGCTGCACCATGGCCTTTTTGGTTAGATTAACTCTATGAGCATGTTGTTTAATAGGGAAATGGCCCTCTACATCAGTATCATGGCACAAAACAAACGTTTGACGGGGATGATTAGAAAATATCGACAAGCTATCCTCAATGAAATGGATAATATCTGTGTGAGCTGACTCGGACACATGACACAAGAAAGATTCAAAATTACTCAACACTTCAAGCAAATGACTCTGTCACTGACAACCATGTTTCTTTAAGGAGCAGTAAGGGATTGCACACCATATGGCAAAACAAGAGATCAGTGGGACTGAATCCTAAGGATTCCTGTGTGGTTTCCCTCACAGCAAACAACAAAAGTGGAAGACCCTCATCCCACTCCCTACCAGCCTCAAGGCAGAATTTTCGCAGCATGGATTTCAGCATCTGATTCTATTCTATATTCTAGCGCACCTTGGGACTCTGGATGGTAAGGGCTGGATTTTTGGTTTAATTTTAAGTTCTCTCATAACCTTTGAAAATTCCTATGCCATGAAATTGATGCCTTGGTCCGTTTGACCAGTTTTAGGTAGGCAAAAGATGGAAGAATTTTGTGAGGGCTTCCACATCGGCACAGTGGGACAACCATAATGTGCGCTTTGCAGCGCACATTATGGTTGAGATATACCGATGTCCAGATTTGGTTTTTGGCAGAGACTGGAATGACTGGAAATTCACAACTTCGTGGGAACGAAATACCCGTCCTACGGCTACATCGTTACGAAGTATGAATGAGACAACACTGATGGGTAATCATGGGTGTTAGGGAATTTTCTATTGGGTTATGCAGGTCAAGGATGGGCCTTGAGACAGCTGTCTGAGGTTTTTTGGGGAAAACAGAGCCATCCTGATAAAAGTGAAGCACCATTGCTGTAGCCAAGGTCAAAGGAGATGGCTGTTTTTGCATGCCTAGATGCCATAGATTGTGGTCTGCTAGAATCCAATTGGGCATAGCCAGATAACAGTGGCTCCAAACCAGGATACGCTGACATTTTACTGAGGGCTACATGCAACATGATCTGAACTTACACGTGTAAAAACATTTCTCTGTTTACAGAATAGCGAACCACACCTGCCTTATACTACATTAAATATTCCACATACTGTAGAGGCATTGAGTTTGACCATTTCTGGATGTAAAGTATTTGCAGCATAATCTGTAAAGGCTAAAAGACTGAGCACAGGGGACCAAGCTTCGGAATGGAGGCAGCATCATGCACATAAACTTGTATTGATAATTTCTCCATTCTCCTCGGCCAAGCTTCAACAAATATTTTCAGCATAAGACATTCTTGGGCTCCTGAACACTTTCTTCACTGACAAGTTGACTAGTCGTCAGAGAAATCTCCACAACAGCGGGCACGCAGCTACTTTAACACAAGCTGTCACAAGGGGCTAATATAGGTAAACCATATGTAGCGGGACTTTAAGTATTCTCCTCTTAATACCCCACACTAACATATCAGAGTGCTTGACGTCTTACCTGACAGTGGTAACACACCATCTAGCACAATGAGTGGTAGCACTTGCATCTCTAAGGATGCTCACTGACACTATCTTTTTCGTCACCAATGAGGGAAAATAAGCCCTGAGAAACAAATGGTTTGAATTGGGGATCTACTTCCGCATTAAATGTAGGCTCAGGTTCAGAGAACATTGCGGGAGGGGACACTGTTTTTATCAAAACCATACCTGCCGGAACTTTATTGTTTTTAGGTTGTCCTTTTCTTTTGAGAGCCAGACATACAGCAATCAAATGTCCTGGCTCATAACAACAGAAACGCTAGTGGCTCGCTGGCGTATTTTTATGGTAGTTTTTGGCGACTTGGTTCTTCCACTCAGGCGCTGAATGTGGGTTGCAAGTAGCCGGCACAGAAAATACACTTTTATGTGTTAAAATTAACTCACTGGCCAGGACTGCTGTTTGTGGTAATGACTGTACTTTATGTTCTTTTAAGTAGACAATGATCCATTCTGGCAAACATTTTTAAACTACATATGTCTGTTTGGCAGTTTTATCACTATTCCTGAATTTTTGTTGATAGGATTTAGGGAAAAGTACAGAACTGCAACACAGTTTTTTTCACTATCTCATAGTCTTGGCTCTGATCAATCAAAAAACTAGAACTTCTTGGGCTTTCCCCACAAGTTTGCACTTTAACAAGAGTGACCAAAATCCTCAGGCCAATTTAGTGCAGCTGCTATGTGCTCAAATGCACTGAAATGAGTCAACCTCAGACGCATGAAACAGTGGGACTAATGTTATGTACCTTCTTATGTCAAAACTGTTGCAGAAGCAGCAACGGTGCTTCGGTGAATTGACAAAAGCATAAAAGCAGCAGGCAACCCTCTCTCAAGTTCGAGCCAAAATACAGTCACTTTTCTATTCGATATAGCCAATCAAAATGACAGCTGCTGTCATTTTGATAAAATAATGATTTTCAGCAGCACATATAAATTCTGCCTGATAAATTCTGTCTGGTAGGATTTATTTTTTTTCTTTTTCTACTTAATTTCTAGTGCAAGCTATATAGGCCTATTGCAGTGAGTTGAAATGTTTTACACAAATTGGGTTTATTTCTTATTGGTGTCTGAGGGTCGCACTGATGGGCTATTTAATAGAACAATGGGATGCTTTCTTTCATGTTGATGAGTAAGAGACTACTGCTTCTTTGTCCACAGAATCTGGTTAAATCTGCAAAAAAAGGCTGCTTACTTTATTTGTCAAAACCATGTTTTCAAAAAGATCTTGTAAAAATGTAAAGTCCACAGTACTGATTAAGATATCCATCAAATCTCTATTTTTTCATTATGAAGTCCCTCAAAATAAACATTATATACAAAAAGGTTAATGACAAAAGCTGCACTGTGTGATCACAGAAAAAAAATCACAGTGAAGTTACTGTATGATTGTGCGTCATTGTGCAGCAGGAGGTCATTTTAGAGGAAAACTGTATCTTTGCCGTGAAAATGAAGGTTTAAGCTTTGGAGAATATAAAATAATTCCGCCAACCAACCCCAGACCTTCCTTCACACAGCAGCTAACATTTCTAAGACAAAGGAACCTACAGGGGTGAATGTGCGTCTCCTTTTCTCTGATTGTGCCGATGCATTTTTTGATCTAAAAGTAAGTCAACTATTTCCCTGACTTAAATCAAACAATGGGATGTCGAGTATAACATATACAGTATTCAGGACATTTAAATCTAAGCAGTTTGGAGCAAACATGCGCCAATATGAGAAATGCAACAGCACTGTAATATTATAGACAACACAATCAAAAACAGTAAAATCAGGAAATTGGTAAACTGTTCACTGACAACATATTTGTTACTTATATAGAATATCTGATCCTGCAGTACAATATCCTCTTCCAGTTACTCCAGCATTATTAAACTTTTGTATGGTTACATTCAGGCACTGGCAAGCACTTTGGTTAGCAAAAGATCCAAGGGACTCAGGATGTGAGCCCTGCTTATCTGGTGCCACAGTCCTGTGTTTTGTACACATGCTATTTGCCCCAGCCACCTCCTGGCAAATCCACTGCAATCAATAGATGTACCACACCATTCATTCAAAAATTAGGTTATGTTATGAACATAATCCAGCCACCGATTACAGTTGTCCTCACAATATAATTGTTAAAACAATTTATTGCTACAGTATATAAATGTAGTTTCTAGTAGACAGGGTTATTTCACAGTGGGAATCAAATTCTGAGCGACTGCAGGAACAAGAGGCAGCCTTTTCCTCCCCTCATATGCAGGAAGATCAGTATACAGATATGCAATTTTTGTAAATTTGCCTCTGTAGTCCCTCATTTTCACAGGCTCAAAAGTAATTGGACAATTGATTAACAATTACTTTCATGGTCGTTACTTCATGACAAATTAAGCAAATATAAGGTCTGGAGTTGATTCCAAGTTTTGAAGTTGCATTCGGTAGCTGTACATGGGAACTCTCAATATGTGGTAAGAAGTGTAGATGCAAATGAAGGAGGCCATCAGTAGGCTGAAAAAACAAAACAAACCTAGCAGACAGATGGCAGAAAGTTTAGGAGCGGCCAAATCAACAATTTGATTAAAAAGAAGGAATGCATTGACGAGTTCAGCAACACCAAACGGCCTGGAAAACCACAGAAAACAACTAAAATGGATGATCGCAGAATTCTTTCCTTGGTGAAGAAAAACCCCATCACAACATTTGGCTGGGTCAAGAACACTCTCAAGGAGGTGGGCGTATCATTGTCAAAGTACACAATCAAGAGATGATTTCATGAATGTAAATACAGAGGGTTTACTACAAGGTCTAAACCACTGGTAACACTCAAAAACAGAAAGGCCAGATTAGACTTTGACAGAAAACTTCTAAAAAAAACCCTGCACAGTTCTGGAACAAGATTCTTTGGACAGATGAAACCAAGATTAACTTTTGCCAAAATGATGGGAAGAGAAGAGTATGATAAAAGAAAGGAACGGCTAATGATTCAATGCCACCACATCATCTGTCAAACAATGAGGGGGCAGTGTTATGGCATAGGCATGTATGGCTGCCAATGGAACTGGGTCACTGGTGTTTATTGAAGACTTGACTGCTGATAGAAGTAGCAGGTTGAATTCTGAAGTGTATAGTGCTATACTATCTGCTCAGATTCAGCCAAATGCTGCAAAACTGACGGTGTTTCACAGTACAGATGTATAATGACCCCAAAAATTAAATCAGGTGCAGTGCTGTAGTGGGCTACTTTTGAAGAAGCTGAGCGCAACCTGCAGAAATTATACTCTAACGCACACCATGTTGTGTCCCAGAGCCGCTGCAAGCGCATTAAAGGTGCACCATTTTCAAGGCAGTTTGAAGCGCTGCCAATGTATCATCACCTTTTGAGTTGAAAAGTAAAGAGTAAGTAGGTAAAGACTTGTGCAAAAACTTTATTTAATAAAGACTTTGGCCTTGCCCCCCTTGATTAAGGAGATGCATAGGGATAGAGCCCTATGAATAGCAGGTAATCTGAGATCCCCTGAGGGAGGCTTAGATGGGGCCTTGACAGTGGTGGCGGTGGGTTGGTGGAGAGGTGAAGTTGCAAGCAGCATAGACTGCAATGAAAGCAGAGAGCCATCATAGGTAAGGTGGTTAAAAAGTCACCAGCTAAGATGAACATTTGCACATAACCTGCTGAAATTCACTGATAATAGTGGAGAGGTGGAGCCTTCCTTCTTGCGCTAAAAGGTTCATTTGTATTTGTGGCCACCTGGTAAACATAACTCCAATATACACACTCTTTTTAGCTCTGTTGTTGGTCTCCACTGTGCTCTCCACCTGAGGCAACTATCTGAATCTTTAGCTGCTAAATGTGTTGCCAGTTCACCAGCTAGTCACCAACTGTGTCTGTCTGCTGTTTGATGCTGCGATAGCGTGCAGTGGATTTTTAGAGTTTTTTTCTCTGAAAACAGCTACCTGCTGTTGCCAAAAACAACTCTATACTATCATTGAGAGTGAACCAAAAGAGCAAAAATGCAGCCAGACAGCTAAACAATGAGCTGAAACTCACTATAAAGCTCCCCAAAGAGGAAAAGAGGAGCTGCAGATTCAGCTGATAATTCTCTTTGGGTTCATCACTATAAGCACCGCCTTTCACAATGTCACATGGTTTTCACATTAACATTTGATACAATGTTATAAAATATCAGTTGTAGCCACTTCAAGGCTCCTGCAGCTTGTTTGGGCTGTATGCAGCTGCTCAGAACACTCTGCAAACACCATTTAAGGCTCAGAACAGTACTCACCCTCCTTGTGGACATTTAGAGAGAAATATCATTATGTTATCATTTATAAGTTACAACGTGTAATTTTATTAAAAACAAACAAGTGAGAATCAATGAAAGCTAAGGCTGTGGAGGGCAGTGCACCTGAAAGAAGAATTCATTTTCGGGGATTTAAACTATACCTAAGTCTTTCATGTTTTCCTTGTTTAATTTTTCTTTTACTTGTGATTAGTAATGTGAATACAGCAGTATCTCAGTCTCCGATCCCTAATACTGAAACTAAATATCATTTTGGGGTGACTGCACTCAAAAAAACTGAAATACATTTCGTAATCTTTTGGTTAATTTAAGACCAATGCTCTTACAAAGTAAAAACACCACACTGTACATTACTTTACTAAATGTACTAAGTTGCTTTCCACCACTGATTATATTATGATATTTGCTATACTAAATTAATGAAAATAAATAGCATTCTATAAGGGCTTTTTGGTTTAATTGAAGAACCCCTCCCTCCGACTGCTGAAACCAAACCTACATGCAGTGTTATATTACTTTGTATTTCCGATTGCAGCTTACCCCAGATGAGCCACCTAAAAAGGCATCAAACTAGCTGTAAGAGGAAACTAATGGAAATGAGGAATTGATTTATAATGGGCACACAATCCATTTGTGAAGCACTTGAGTTTTTACAGCCACTTTTTTTTTTGTCTCTTTTTGAGACTTTTCTAGTGGCACTAAGCTGACAAAGACTGGTTCAGCTGACAGAACAATCTGCAGCTCGAAACTTTCTGTCTTTAGTTAAGGTCTCAGTTCATAACTTCACAACTTGCTGTATCTCTAAAAAGTAACCAGAAAAATGCTTACAAGCAACAAAGTTCTGTTGTTCTTCCTGAAATTTTCTTCTATTTAATTTGAATCAACCAACATCCACATTTGCTACAATGATCAAGTCAACCATTTGCAATCTTCATTGTTGACACTAATCCTAATCCTTTGTTCTCCTTCAGCTGTTCGAAATGACCGGAATAAGAAGAAGAAAGAGAGCCCAAAGCCGGAGCTGGCAGAGAGCTACGAGCTGACAGCCGAGCTGGAGAGCATCATTGAAAAGATTCGAAAGGCCCATCAAGAAACCTTCCCCTCCCTCTGCCAGCTTGGCAAATACACCACGGTGAGTTTATTGTCCTGCAGTGTCTGAAAAACATCGTTCTTGAAGGATACATCCATACAGTGGATCAATGAAAAAACTGCACCTCTTTTTGAATCATAAACATAAGAGAGCTGCGCTGTTTCTTCGATCCTGTGACTCTGTATTGGCCAGTGACAAGGTTTGCTTCTTTGATGCGATCCTGCAAACAAGCCCTGAGTGCAGAGCTCATAATGATAATCAATCTCTTGTACTGTACTCTAAATCCCCATCTAATGCAGCTCCTGAGCTCAGATGTACACCACTGACTGTTCAGGCAAATCCTCACCAACACTTCTTCTTCCTCTCTCAATACTTATTGATTGAAGAAAGACAGTAAAAGTCGTGCATCATAATAGCACTGTGCAACTAACATATCATCCCCCAGGCTCTCTCTGTTGAGACAAATCTGAGACTGTAGCAGGATTTGATTACCCCATTTTTTATATGTTGCAACAGTGAGGGGTGAATTTAAAAAAGATTTGTTAAGAAAGGAGGACGTTGCAGCTTCAAACATCAAACCCTCATCAGGGAAATGCTTGTGAGCCAGTCGGCTTCCCAACTGATTGAAGCAGACGCTGACTAGAGCCTCTGGTTTTTGACATGTCTGAAAAGTAGAATAAATATGGCTAATCCGCATTGCATCATCTGCTTTTGTAAATCAAGCGACATATTCATGCGCTGATGTGCGACGGAGCAGAGCCGGGTGTCAAGAATGCTTGTCAGGTTTTGTGAGGGCTTTATTCCCCCTGTCATCTCTCAGCAGAAGTCAAGGTTGAGAGTTCTGTGCAGTCCCTGAACCCTTGAACAGTGGGCCCTGTGCCAAACTAAAGACCCATGAAAGACCAGATAGTGAGGGGATGCTAATCCATGCAGGGCCTTAGACAAGAATCGCCCTTGTTGTCCAGTGTCAAAGTGCCTGACCCTGTATGGAAAGGACTGTACATTCCGCCCCTCTTAGTGACAGTGAGCTTCTCCTTCTCACGAGGGAGGGTTCTGCACTTGTCAGGACTCATTGCAAGAGTTAGAGATCAAACAAATGGCAAGAAAACCTCCAGAGCAAGTTCCAGCACGTATTTAAGATGGCAAACCCTTTTTCGGCTGTGTTTTGAGATGCTTTGTCAGACAAATATTTGAAGCGCCAGGAAGGCTGATAGCTCTATAGGAAGTAAAGGTAGTTGGACTTTGATTGACAAATTGTCATGGCAGCATTGTGCAGGGAGCTGACGGCATCTAACGTGTTTGTTTTTAAGTTGACTTACATAGATTACAGTCGGCGTGAGTGAGCCATGATTGATGGAGGCGCTCCACAAACACTCCTTTATAGGGTGTGTTGGAGAGCAGGAGGGGGGAGGTGTTTGGTTAATGATTTGGTAGAGCTTGTTTTGGAAATGTCATGACACCTGTCAATCACCTGTTTCTACTAAGATAAACAAAACTACCGAGGAGCTATAATGTGCAGTAATGTCTCTCTTGTTGCAGTGATGAAAATCATTCAGTCACTGACAATGAACTTTAGAGCGGAGATGGGTAAGAAATGCTAAAACAGAGCAAATTGTTATACAGTGCAGCTGTTAGCTCTCCGCTGTGTGCAGCTGTACACTGCTGTCACTGTTATTTCAATGTACAGTCAGCTTCCACCTCCACAACTCTGTGTTTCTCCTTACAGTCCAAACACAAAGCTGCTAATCACCGTAACCCTTCTCTACTCCACCCTCATCCGATTTGGTCTCCCACAAGACACTTCCTGATTTTACAAAATAATCAGTCTCTATTCAAGCAAAGCCCATAGCTGAAAATAGTAGGACATGATAGCAAAAATATTGCTCCCCAGTTATGATATAAGCCAGTGTTTGCTGTTTGTTGGAGTGGCAGACGGGCCTCAGATAAAGCCTTAATCTGGATCAGTGGTAATTATGCTTGCTCACAGACTGTGAGAAGTTCCTTATTATTAGTGATTGGATCCTGATGCGCCTTTTGAGTCCTCCTCATCGGAAACAGAGGAGAAGCTCCTGCGCCCATAGATTAGGTTAAAGCTCCAATTATGTAGTGAAATATTCAAATCCTAGTCTGCAGTGATTTAGGAGTTCATTGCTGGGTTAGCAGAGATTGCTGCTCAAGTGAGAGGGCTTAGCTCAACAATGAATTATGCTTCATTGACAGTGATGGCGATGAAAAACGAGCCCGGCAGTTTCAAAGACAAAATAAAACATTAGCGCTCGGTGGGGCCCAGCAGCTCCAGGCAGGGGCTGCTGCTCTACAGCATGGCCCTACATGGCCCAGCCTAGAGATGTATTAGCCACATTACAGTTTGTCTGCCATCAGTACCCGTGGTATCAGGTGCTGGCTGATTTTACTGCCTTTTCTCTTTCTGCATCTGTACCCACAAGCCTGCTGATGTACTGCGGAGGGCTCATTTCTACACTGCCAGCTTCTTTTCTAATACTGCAACTTCTCTAATTTGTTTGGATAAATGTTCTTAAATGAAATTAGAATTCCCCGGCAACTTCCTTGTTTCACTGTATTGAATTATGGGACTGGTGTAATTGACTGAAATTGCGGGGGGGGGGGGGGCGAAAAAAATCCAGCCGCAAATGATCTCACCCTCCTCCCTCCTCGGCTCCTCTTTTTTCTTGCCTCTCCCTCTCCAAGCCTGAGGGAAGAGCAAGATAAGTTGCTTTAATATCAGCCACCTCCAATCCCCCAACATACAGTATGTCTGTTGTGCAAACGCATTCTCCCTCTCCCCCGCTCTCTCTCGCAAACACACACACACGTCTCGGCACCTCTGCCTCCTCCATCCCCATCAAATCACACGTCAGTCAGTGGAATGTGCATCCCTAGTGCTGTTGTGTCGACTGCAGCTCGTTGTCTGTGATTTAAGCACAGCCTTAATGTGCCTCTCACTTAACCCCAGATCATATTTAATGATCTCTCTCTCTCTCTCTCTCTCTCTCTGCTGTTCTCTGTCTCCCTTTATCTCCCTCTCTCTCTCGGGTGGCCACACAATAGATTGTTTGCTCGTGACAGTGTCCAGCAGCCACGGTGCTAAGTGCCTCACAGTAACAACCTCAGGGGGATTGATGTGCTATGAAGAAGAGGGTAGCTCTGGCTGTCTTCACAGTCCCTGCAGTGAGCTGGTTGGGACTGTAGGGGGCTGCTGTGTTCAAGCCCTCCACACTGAAACAGCCCCTGGGGATAGCCTAAGACTGATGTTGAAGTTTGCCAACATATTGAATACATTTTGGATTTTCAGTGAAAAATGTGATTCCACTTGCTTCTTTTTCTTCAGTAGCTTCAGGGGAGTCACTCTGTAAAACCTGCCTCAACTTCCTTCACATTATCAGTCTGAGTAAAGAGAAAAGCAGTTTGTTGTCCGGAAATCACACCTTATATAATTTTTGGGGAATTTTGGTTGTTTAAGTAACCAAATTTCAAGTGAGCAAATGAAGAGACTGTCGTCCACTTACGTTCTACAATCACAAACTTTAACATTGTGGGTATTTTATAGGCTGATTTTACCACTTTTAGATGAATAAAGGATTCAAAATTTCACTCTTGGCCATCGGGAAAAGTCGGTTTTTAGAAATATGAAATTTAAAACTTAACTGAATGATTAAATATGAAAAATAAAATAATTAGAAGGAATGATGAGAAGAAATTTAGAGACCTTGTCATGCTTTCGCCCATCTCTGTTTTCTTTGTTTGTTTGTAATCTTATTCAGCTAACTTGGTAGAGGGATGGGGCATGGGCCAGGGAAGAATCCAGTAAATTTTGGGGCAGATTTACTACTAAAATGTTTTTTCTCTGAAGTCTGGTGTATTTTGTTTGACTTTGGCCTTGGTGGAGGTCTGCGCTCTCTGAATGCCATTCTAGTTTGTTTGTGTTTTTTGTCACAAAAACTCTTAAATGAATTGAAAAGAAGAACCAATACACATTTATCAATGGAAGTTTAAGTGAAAAATTACAATACCAACTTGCCTGTTTGTGCAAAACGACAGTTTTGGCCAAGTGCATTTAGTGTGCAGCCAAAGCACAAGGAATTAGGTAAAGCATTGTCAATAGGGAGGTGTAGCTAGCCTCGCTGTTAGCACCTGGCAGCTCTATTTGATTGCTGAGGTGCAATAAGTTTTTTTTTATTCCTGGTAAGTTTTTAAGTTATTTTAAATTCTGAAATAGTAGCCTCTACCCCAACTGCAGAGAAAAAAAGCTGTTGCGATAAATTGGAATAGGCTTTTCTACCCAGACAAGAATAAAACACAAAGACCAATTTTATGAAATTTGGCGTAAATGGATTGATTACATAAGACCCCTTGAAAATCAATATTCCCTTTGTCTGGGTAATAATATAGTTATGTAATGCTTCATTTTCTTTGAGTGCATCTTCTATCAATTTTATTTATTATTCATCTGTTAATACAATATGTATATTGAAACTGCAAAGACTGAAAGCAATAAAGACAGATTTAGACAAATCATATCAATAATATTGGCTAAGATACACAAAGAGAGCATGTATTCTCTCTGCCCACTCTTATCAGTCTCTCCTGTTTGTCTGTAAATTTAGTTTGTAATTGAAGATACTTTGCGTTATGGAGCTGACTTCAATACAGTTGTTTATGCTGAATAAACAGCCTAGTGTCCAAGGAGTTTGTTTGGAGACAGAAAGCACTCTGTAAAAATGTCTCTTTGTAGTTGTAGTCATTATCTGGAAATAAAAACCCTATGCAGCAGTCAATTGTAGATGCACAAAGCTTTGTTTCTGTCTCTCCTGAGGCCTGTGAATCATACTGTGTGCAATCCTAACGCATAACAATGTTTCTGCAGGGCTGGGCTGTGGCACAATCCTGTTTTCATTCTATCAAGAGCACTATATATATATTTCTTTATTGTTTGTTTACGTATATGCTCAAACTTTTGCCCATTAAGCTGTTACTTAATGAAGAAAGCAAAAACAGGGGAAGCAGAGGAAAGTGCACATGTGAGCTCTTCTTTGCATGAACTAACATTGAAATGACATCTCCCACACAGGTCTTTCCATATTGATGTAAACCTACTCAGATTAAAGCTGAGATGTGGCACTTTAATGTAGTATCTAATATTTTATTTCAAATTGAATGTGCTGAAGCTCAGAGCCTGAAGAAAAAAAACTGTGTAACCGTCCAAATACTTATGGACTTTAAAAAGGATTAATTACAATTAAGCACTCTAGTTTCTACCAGTGACTGACTAATAACATGGTCATGGCTGATACACTTTATTAGCCTTATTAGCCTCAATGTCCATTTACCAGTGTTTACAGAGGAGTTGTCATCAGCATGTAACTGTGACCGACCTCGAGTCCTGCAATAATGAGTGTTTAGAGGGTACTTAAACGTAGGTACTTATGTACTTTACCTTTTAGAAAAATTGTAATGCCCAGATCAGTAGAATACACTCTTGAACTGCCATTCCACCTTTTTGCACATGGTTTCAAAACAATTGGACTTTTTTTTTCATCTGGAACCCAACAGTGGGGCCAGTCCTGGAAACACAAATGTCTGTGAGTGAGTGAGTGAATGAGTGAGTGAGTGAGTGCGTGATAAAGTTACACCATTGGCCAGCCGATGATGCATGATGAAGTGTTGGAGTTTCCCCATTGGCCTTTACTCTTTCAAAATGAATTGGCACAAACAGTTTCTATTGTGTCATCAGGGGAGCGCCTTTGTCACTAGATTTACTGACTTCTCACACCCCTTTAGCGATTTTTCTTCACAAAAGCCTCCAGCAACACATCTAACAACTTTTTGGACAAACCATAGCTACTTTCATAGAAGACAGTCACCAGTATTGCCCAAAAATCACAAGGTTGGGCTTTCCCTCCTCAGGCCGAACTCTCTATGTGTCTCATTTAGTTGACCGCACGGCATCTGACACGGTTGTGAATGAGCTTCCAACTTTCTCTCTAGTGATCATTTTATGAGTAAATAAAGCTGAAATCACAGCACAGCCGTTGTCTTTAATTTATGTGTGGTAATTTTTTCAGACGACGTCGCAGTTGTAAAAACAGGATTTTAGCAGTTGCAGAGCAGCAGCTTGGAAATGTCTTGGAAGTGACTGCTGGTTAACATGTCGTCTTAATGGGCCACATTTCAGTCACTATTTCATACTTGTTCCTTTGTCTGGCAACAGAAACAGAAACACATGTAAATGAGAACAGCTTTATTGGGAATTTGGCTGTATGAAAATACTGTGTATGTGAGCACAGACAGTATGAGAGAAGCAAACAGATAAAGGGTGGTCCACCCATATACTAGGGTTTTACCTTGTCTTGTAATTATTAGCACTAACATTAGCATTAGCACTAGTATGTTGATACAGACTCTACTGCCAGTTTATTATACCTAGCTAAAACTAATGCAGTCTAATACAACATGACGATGGTGATGATGATGATGACGATTATACTTATTATGATTATGATTATGATTATTATTGTGTTTGTTGTTCTTGATGTTAATGACAATAAATGAATAATAATAATAATAATAGACTTTATATATACAGCACTTCATGAGGGTCGTAATGTTCAGTTTTTGTGCTGTTTAGATGGTGGTGATACAGGTCGACTATATGATCTTTAAGCATAAAAAAAAGAAAAAAAACTGAGTTGTGTCAGTTTAAAAGGTCAAGACAGTGACTCATTGGTCGTGTCTTGGCTTTTGTGGTGTCTAACCTACACATTCAATTCTGTAAAGATTGCCCCTCCTCAGTGTGTTAAGTGTTGGTGTGTGCCACCTACTTCTCTGTGAGTGTGTGCTGTGTGTCCTTGCTACATGCGGAGACTCACTCATGTTGAACAGATGGGCTATTCCATGTAAACCGTCAGAAAACAAAATGGTCATCAGATGCTCCATTCCCACCAGCAGCCATCACACCACAGCTTTCCTCCGCTATACCCAAACCATTTCCCAACTGCTGCTCTGTCTGAATCTGTCTATCATACTATCTTCTGCTCTGATGGCCCTTTCTTTCCCTCTTTTTCCTCTTCCTTTCAAAATTGTTTGATGCAGCCCTAATCCACAGTAAATGTTAACTAAACATTTTTCTCAATCATTATCAGTCACCACTTTGAATACTCCTCTTATCCCGTGTATCAGACGAACTGCTGATAATGATAGAGCTAAAAACATAAAGGGGAACATTACTCTGGTATATAAGAGATGCTATGGGGATAAAGTATACATACTGTATATATACACCATTCAGCCACTACAGTAAAAGCATTGACTGGTTTTAATGGCTGATTGGTGTATAGGAGAAAGACAGACAGAGACAGAGCTTTTTGAACAGGTTTCTATCAATTGAAGAGAAATGCTGAAAGTGTTATTACTGGAATTAAATTCCATTTGTCTGTTGTTATGACAAAAAATTTAAAGTATTACAAGTATTTTACTCAAAACTTTGTCCTTAGACAGCATTTAGAGAAGAGTTTTAGCCACCAGAAATAGAGGATAATTGTGCTTTATTTTTGTAGTTAGAGCCATCATTTGTATTGTTATAGCATTATACTCACTCAGTTATTAGCTGAGATGTGGGAAAACAGTGGCATTGCTAAAAAAGAGTCCAATGGGGAGAGAAACATGCAAGCATGTAAGAAATCAGAAGATAAGACCAAAACCCAAACCCTGTCCATACTCAAGCTTTTAAATTTTCTGACCTAATCCAAGACCTGAGGCTATATTTTCATTATTTTTTCCTTAAAGAAAAGGTAAAGTGAAGATGGGATAAACAGTATGATGCTTCCAGTTTGTTCCGGGTCTGCCCAACAGGATTTTCTCCAGTAGGCATCCAAATCAAATAAATAAGTGCACTTCGTTAGAACGACATAAGGTAATTACTTCTGCTGTAAAAAAAAAAAAAAAAAAAAAAAGGACAGATTTTTTCATTTTTAACTTCCATGAAGAATTTCCATGACCAATTTTTACAGTTCAAGTTTTGTTGTGAAAATAGCCTGGCTAGCTAGGTGAGGCTATGAAAGAGTAGCCCACCTCTGCCTTCAGTTGCCTGTGTCAGTCTGGTGTATCAATAAAAGCTAAAATGTGAAAAAGTACAATGGATACAGACTTAGCGATAGTGATAACCATAATTTACAAGTGTTGCTCAAGCTTCCACAGAAGAGAAAAAAAAATGCGACAGACAAAAACATCAGATCTGTGAGTACTAATGAGGAGATTGGAACCTTCCTCACATTAATAACAAAACAAACAGAAATGTCTTGTATTTACATCATGTTTTCCACGTGATGTCGTGCCCTCTTCCTCTTCAGTGGTTTCACGGTGCCTGAACGGAAAGTTAGCACCATGTTTATTTTGATGCACCCAACTTCTAATATTGTAAGAGTAGTGGATAATTATATAGAAATTTGACCATGTTCACAAAATCAGAGGTGTTACTAATAACATTAATGATGGCTTTGTTCTGTTTGAGTCTTTTGACAGTGTGACCGTGAGCCAGCATAAACAATAACAGGACCCCGAACTGAAGCAGCTAAATGGAATTGTTTAGACTTGCCATACATGACATGCATGAATATAGACAAACTTGAACCTGACCTGAGTTCTGAAGCTCTTTGCCTGTCAGGACCCATTGGGTTCAGGTTAGGGTAGCAGAATTCTATCAAACATGTCCACTGTAATAACCCAACACAGTTTATAGAAAGACATCCTGCCTTACTTACCATAGCTGTGCAAAATTAAGGGTTATTACCGGCCTTTCAGGTGCTATCACTTTCAGTTATACTTCCAAATAGAATAATTTGGATAATTTGTTAAAACTGTTTAAAAATCTGATCTGTGGCTTGTTTACAACTGTTAGGTTTCTTGCCCTGTCATAATTTGTTATAACAATGTTGCAATGTTCCCAGATCTCAGTCATCACTCATATGAGTACATGTTACCCTTACTGATAGAAATAATGGCCCAAACTACAATGATAAGACCCGAGTTGTAATAAACTGGAGTAATCCTTTAAAACGAATACTGTTGCAAAAGGATTTTTCTTTCCAGGCATCTAAAATAATAATCAGAAACAACATATCAGAGGTGGATGACACCATCTGTAATGTGATTTTTAATCAAAGGCCATTAACCAACAAACTGATGCATCAATCTCACCTTAGCTTACACATCATCTCCCTTGAGCCAGTCTCCCAGAATTCACGCAACCGCTTCTCTTTCCTCTCCTCTTCCTCAATGCCTCACTGCTCACCCATACTTAATTGTCCACTCTTTCATCTGTCATTTCCTCCCTTTCTTTCCTCTCTCTAATCTCTTACAGCATTTTTACTTCCACTTTTTCCTCTTTCTGCATATTGCAATCAGCTATGTCTTTATTGTTCTCTGGCTTTTGCCCATCCCACTCCCGTCTGGTGTTTGTGTAGGTTCAGGATGGTATAGCTATATTAATGGCACCTCTGGCTTCAAACCGCTCTGTGCTACCTGTCACCGCTCTGTTTCTGCATCCCATCATCGCAAAAGCATCCCACTGTTACGCTCATTATTGCAGGGCCCGGCCACCCAGCTCGGCTCAGCTCGGCGTATTCACAACAACAATCCTGCCAGTGTTTTTGAGAGCTCCGGTCTTATAGAGCCTATTTACTGTATGTAACTGTGACACATATAGAGCAGAGTGAAGAGAGTGCACTGAGGAGATCATTAGCAACAGTCTGTGTACTGACAAAAGTAGCTGCCTCATCACCTGGCGCCTTGTGTATCTGTGTGTGTGTGTGTGTGTGTGTGTGTGTGTGTGTGTGTGTGTGTGTGTGTGTGTGTGTGTGTGTGTGTGTGTGTGTGGTGTGTGTGTGTGTGTGTGTTACAGAACTCGAGTGCAGACCACCGTGTGAGGCTGGACCTGGGCCTGTGGGACAAATTCAGTGAGCTGGCCACTAAGTGCATTATCAAGATCGTGGAATTTGCCAAACGAGTGCCTGGCTTCACGGGGCTGACCATAGCGGACCAGATCACGCTCCTGAAAGCTGCCTGCCTGGACATTTTGGTGGGTGTTAATACTTTTATTTTGGAGGAACAAACTTGTTGTTTAGGGAAATAATACTTGTCCTTCTGTTGTAAAAGTGTAAAAGTGTAAAAATGTAAATATTGTTCATTTTAAAAGTTTAACTGCTGGATACAAGATGTCTCCTACTACACTGAAAAATCCATTCTAAGTGTATGTGCACTGGAGCTTCCAAGTTTCCACATCAAACTTGTGTTTGCATACCGGACTATGATTGGCTCCAAGCTAGTTCTGATGTTCAAAGCAGCTGTAATCAATCCGCTTTTAATAACAACGTATGAAATAATAATGGGAGAACAATGTGACAGTGTGAAAGAGGTCAGTGGTAGTGATGAGCCTACAGAGAATCATCACCTGAACCTGCATTCCCCTCGGTTTTATGGAGCTTTAAAGGAATTCAGCTCAACTTCACTGTTTTGGTTCATGCTCAACATTCTCAGTGTCATTTTCTGTCAAAGGAGGCAGCAGGCTGTAAAAGGGAAAAAGCCCTGATGACCCTTTTATACACTACCTGCCGGGTACCAAATGACAGACACAGTTAGCAACTAGCTTGCGAACATAGTGGAGTATGTAGCCCGCTAAAGAGTCAGATGTTTCCCTCAGGAGTTGAGAGAGAAACAGAACGAGAGCTAAAAGACAGGGAATACTGGACTTACGTTTAGACACAAACACAACTCCAAATGAATTCTAAATTTGCTTTCTTAACCACTGGATGCTTTAATAAGCAACTGTTTGCCAACAACTTCAGAATATTAATTTAAACGGTGTTGATATGTCAGTGTTGTGTTCACAATGTGTTTCTGCTGCCCCTTAAGTGGCAAAAGAATCTCTTATTTCTGGATTACATAAATACAACTGCATAGATGAAAAAAACAACAACAGTATAGTCATATAAAGTAGCTCTGTTTTTAGTTGTAATATTTGTGTACTATACACATGAAGACTTATTATACATGAGTCAAAAAGTTTCTAATTTTACCATTAACTTCTGAAATCCTGGTTTTTATTATTTATTTATAATTTTTATTTTATTATTTTAATCATTTGGAAAGCTACAAAAGATATTGAGTGTACTTTTGACGTGACAATTGTTACATAGTGTTTTCATCTCCCAAGGAATGAATTTCCATGCACACAAGATATGTCAACCTCTGCTCCAATGCATTTCCAAATTGAATTTTAATTTTCTGAAGACCATATATTTGCCTCCAATTGAGTCAATCATCTAAAAACAATTATCTCTGGATCAGCTAAAACTGGCTAGTAAAATTTGGCTCGTGTTCATAGTAATAGAACAACCTGTTAATATGAAAGGCTTCATCTTAAATATTCGCAAAGTACTTTTTGATGGTAAATTTGTGACAGTATTGTGATTCTAGACAGCCCAATGGCAATAAATGGCAAAAAACAGTAAATCAGCACTTGTTGTGGGTAGTTAGTGCTGCATTGTTTGATGCCACTTGAGCCAACATCTGTGTGAATTTAGCTTCCAAAATTTTCCAATAATTTTGAATTCATAAATCCATACGATGGCATAAAAAACAAGATCATAGCATATTTTCACATGTTTGCATAGTGCTTCAGTGCACAGTGTTCCAGTCACAGTCACTTTCCTACCTTCTCATGTATATTAGTAATTCTACTGTGAAGTAGTTTCTCTTTAATAGAGTCGCTGCAAAATGCAAATTTTAGATGCTTCTTCAGTAGAAGAGTAAACTCTCCTAAAATATTCAGTAATGAGCTAAAAACCTCTCCAGAACTGTTCACGGCAGTGACATAACACAGTTATATAAACACACCTCTTTACTGAATAGGAAGTCATCTGCCTCAGTATGTTGTAATATTTATTTTCTAATTTCCTTCTTGTTCCTTGGTGTGTAAAAATCCATTAATTCATTTAGAGTCTGTGGTGAGTTAATAGCTTCAGATCGCTGGGGGAATTGGTGGGTTTAACCTCAAGCCCAGCTCCTGTTAGACCAATCCTCAAACTTATTGGATGACCTCCTCAGCTGGCCAATGGGAGTCAGGAAGATCCGATTAATTGATCATGCCAGTCAATTCAATTCTTCATGTGGAGTAGCTTTCTGTAGATAAGATTAGATTACACACACACAAACATTCCTCAGCCACTAATCTTTTTTGGGACGGTTGCCTGTTTTTTTTTAATATTATGCAGTCACTCACTTAATGATGCTGTGTGTTCTTTATGGAGTACAGATGCAGAAATGTCTGCAGAGCCTGCCGGCTGCCAGCGGGTAAATGTTCGTTTGTTATTTAGGAGTTGTGAAGTGGAGCAATGTAATGTAATAATGTAGCCACAGTAATGAGATGGAAAAAAGGCAAAATGGCTGTCTCTCTTCCTCTTCTATCTCTCTCATGTATGCTTGGCTGTTGTGGGGGGTTGGGATGGGTTATTTAGGCTTATATAATTAAGGATAGTTTGATTCATTTATAATTGCTACGTAATAATTATTCCTGTAATATAAATATCGTAATATAAAAATAACAAAAGTAATAAAAAATACTGAACCTTGACTGAAATAAAGTTCTATATTTAATTACAGAAAGATCTAAAAGAACTAAGGACCTAGCTGCAAGAAAAGGAGCTAGCTAACAGAGCTAGCTAAAGACAAAAAAAGGAAGGATAAACACTAGCAAAATGGATTTTCCACAACCTAGTGACATTTGTTCTTATTAATGAATTACAACTGATTTATAAAGTATCATTAGTAAATGATAACTTATTATAAAGCGTGCGGAGGGCTTATAAAACATGTCAAGATTGCCTCTCCCTTATTCCTACTCATAGACTAAATGAAGGGAAAATTTAGAACCCAAAGTGGCTAACTAGCTGCAGTATGTGTAAGCTAGACTGTATGATGAAGCTAAGATAGCATCTGGCCACTTGTCAGTTGCTTATAGTTCTGATACTTTCTCTCCTTGACTTTTCAAACAGTTATTTTATATTTCCGGACAATCTGACAGATTGCTCGAGTTTTCTGTTCTCTTTGCCTCCTCATGAAGAAAAAAGATAACCTCCGTGTACCGTCACCTTAGAAACGGAATCCACCGGTTTGATTCCACAGATTTGTGACTGACGTTGATGCCTTGTTAGGTTTGCTAAGATTATTATTATGTTGCTTATTACTACATATTGTGAATTTGAAGTTCAGTTTGACTCATTTGAGGAAAGTCCTGACTCTTTTCCAGACTTTCAGATGCATTACCACTCATCAACATAACTATAGATGTGTGTAATGCAACATGACATGAAAATTGAACTGCATTGCAGTAATTCATAACTGCATTATAACCAAATCGATAGAATACAAAATACAAAGGATAAACCTGGCACCCTGGCCATCAATAAGAACAGCTGTGGTTGTTCTTATTGATGGCTTATTACTGATCTGTAAAGTATTAGTAATAAATAATAATAAGTTAATAATAATAGTAATTAGTTACGTTCTTTATATAGCACTTACAAAAACAATATTACAAGAAAAAATGAAAACAGAAACAGAAGATCTTTCATATACACTCACCGTGCACTTTATTAGGAACACCAGCAAACCTAACCAATTATCCAGTCACGCAGATACAGGTCAGAAGCTTCAGTTAATGTTCACATCAAACATCAGAATAGAAAAAAATATAATCACAGTGAATTTGACAATGGCATGATTGTTAGTGCCAGACAGGTTAGTTTGAGTATTTCTGAAACTGCTGGTCTCCTGGGATTTTCATGCACAACAGTCTCTAGAGCTTACTCAGAATAGTACCAAAAACAGACGGTGAGCAGCAGTTCTGCAGAAAGAAACGGCTTGTTGACGAAAGAGGTCAGGGGAGAATGGCCGGACTAGTTGGAGCTGACAGAAAGGCTACGGTAACTCAGATAACTACTCTTTACAATCGTGGTGAGCAGAAAACTATCTTAGAATGCACAACACATCCAGCCTTAAGGTGGATGGGCTACAACAACAAAAGACCACGTTGAGTTCCACTCATGTCAGCCAAGATCAGAAATCTGAGGCTGCAGTGGGCACAGGCTCACCAACACTGGGTAGTTGTAATCTGGAAAAACGTGGCCTGGTCTGAGTCTGAATTTCTGTTGAGGCAGCAGATGGTTGGGTCAGAATTTGGCATAAACAGTGTGAATCCATGGACCCAGCCTGCCTTGTGTCAACAGTCCAAGCTGGTAGTGGTGGTGTAATGGTGTGGGGAAGGTTTCCTTGGCCCACTTTGGGCCCCAGACTATCTGAGTATTGTTGCTGACCATGCGCATCCCTTGGTCACAGTTTACCATCTTCTAATTGCTACTTCCAGCGTGATAATTCACCATGTCACAAAGCAAAAGTCATCTCAAACTGGTTTCATGTGCATGACAATGAGTTCAATGTACTTCAGTGGACTCCCCAGTCACTAGATCTGAATCCTACCCAGTTCTAGCATGGTGTTCCCAAAAAGTGCTCAGTGAGTGTATATCTCTTACATACATAAACCAACCTGCGTACACACATAAACAATTCATTAATAATAATAAATTGATTATTAATTACAATTTATAAACACTTTATAAAGAAAGTGGTAAATTCTCCCTGCAGCCTGGTATATGTGTCTTTAAAAGGCATGACCTACAACAGGTATTGGGCAGTAACTAGTTACTAGTAGCAAATTACAGTAATAACATCACACTCCCCAATAATTAGTAGTGTAACGTATTACTAATACAATTCCTGTAATAATATTACAATTAGCCCCCCCCCCAAAAAAAAAAACTCATCTCAACCTTACTTTTGCTATCACCCAACTACTGGTTTGAAAATCAACAATCCAATCACATCCCTGGATTCCTTTTCGTAATCATCATACATGTACGTCACCAAGCAGCAAGCTAGCTTGGTGACGTACATGTGCCACTTGCATTCAGGGGCTGAAAATATTCCCATTAATTCAATCTTGTTTGGAGAAAAGCTGACAAGAACATCATTGTGGAATGTAAATTGTGTGCAGACACTAAGGCTTTTTCCACTGTGAAAAACACAAACTCAAACATCCTGAAACAGCTACTACGACAGCACAGCAACGTGAAGCTTGTGAAAATACACACCACCAAAGATGAGCTCTTTGTGGCCCTTGGAGGATGGCTGTAGCACTGAAATGGCTAAACAACCAAAACTGGATTTTAATCGTGGGCAGCAGGCTACAAGCGACAAAGAACTAGAACTGGATATGTGGTGGAAGAGATCTCCACTTTTGATTCTCCGTCTTTCAGACAAATTCTTGAGAAAATACTGGTCTGTTGTCATGTTAATGTTGCAGGGACTATTGTGACAAACTACTTATGCAAACGTTTACATCTGTGTATTGATAGGAATGCATTGGCACTTGTTGGCTTCTTTTTTGTCTTTCCAACATTTTGTTTGGGTCTACCTATTTGAGCCCTGTTGCAGATACTGCTTGGGTCGTAACTGCTTTTTTAAATATCAGAAGTTGTTTTAAAGATTGTGTCTCGTCATCAGTTTGAGCCAGGTGTGCTTTTCATCTAGCATGTACATTTTATGAATTCATAGGCTGTAGAAAAAACTATTAGTGTAAAGCCTTAGGTGAGCTTACCAGCTATTACCTTTACATTCACACAAAGGCACACATGCAAAGTCTGAATTTTGAGGAAAAGGACACAATTACCAATTTTGTGGGGTGTACCGTAAAGTTAATATAACGATTGTAACGAATTGCTGTGGGCAGGGAGTAAAATAGTATACTTGACTATAACAGAGGAAATGATCTGCATTTTGTTGAGGGCATTAATCTATGATTAATGCATGAAGATGCATGTTAATGTGAGGTGTAAATGCAAAGTAGCTAAATAACATCCAGACATATCCTACATAAATGAATGCTGATGAAAATGAGGAATAGTTTGTACTGTGTTTGTTATACAGTGTGTGTACGTTTTTGACAAGTTCAGTTTCTGTGGCAGTGCCATATTAATAAATGAATTTTAGAGTTTTTATTGACAAAGTCATTCTCGTCAGATGTGACAATACAGTGGAGCAGCAGTGAAATCCCAGGGACACAGGTGAGAAGTTGAAGGCCAGCTGTGATGACTGTCTGGCTCACGCTCAGCCATCAGCATCCACTAGCCAGTACATTTCTGCGGTGAAGGGCGTAGATATTGTGCACAGGTGCTGGGTGAGGGAGTGTCAGAGTAAAGATCAAACACTGTGTGTGTGTGTGTGTGTGTGTGTGTGTGTGTGTGTGTGTGTGTGTGTGTGTGTGTGTGTGTGTGTGTGTGTGTGTGTGTGTGTGTGTGTGTGTGTGTGTGTGTGTGTTTCTAAGCGCAGGCCAGGCCAGCCGGTGTGAGTACTGCCAGTAGCCATGTTTTATTCTGTTTCATGTTGCAGACACGCCTGCCATTCACTGTCAGAAGCAACCCACTCAAATAGCTTCAAAGGCTACTGTAGTCTTCACATCCACCGTCAGTTGCTTCATTAGGTGTTCACACACACACACACACACACACACACACACACACACACACACACACACACACACACACACACACACATGCAGTGCAGCAGGGAGACCCAAAGGTTACTTTCTGTGAGTATGTGGAAGGTCATTGTTTTGACTGTGCTTGTTGTCTCTGCTGGTCTTTATGGAAACTTGTTAGACCTGGCTCACACTTCTGACATTCAGTTTCATTCTAGAGTCTAGAATGAGACTCTATGTGAGAAGGTTCTAACTGTTAGTTATGTGTGGTCAGTTTGAGCTTCTTTGCATATTTTATTTCTTCATTTAATTCTTTAACATGTTATCTTATAGATTTGTTACATCTAAATTTTAGCAAGCAATTGCCTACTTACCCATTACGAAGACACAGAGCAACATTAGAATCATTCGTAGTCGTGTCGCTGGTCACTTGACAAATTTACGTGCAGTATTTGCCCTTTTTAGCTCCTCTATCTCTTGATAAAAAGTGCTTTACCTGCTAATTGTAACACTATGCTTTTCAAGAGCTAGTTGCTACCTTTGTCCGACAGCTGTTTGGTGATGGAAATGTAGTGTACAGTGGATTTATCACAGCTTTTTCACTGAAAACGGCAGCCTGCGTCTTCTGGAAATGAGGTCAGTAAGAGTGGCGTTTGTGGGCCATAAAACCAAAACAATGGGCTAAAAAAGATGCTAAAAAGCTCTGTAGAGTTGAGAGAAACTGAGAGAAACTTTTCTGCAAGTTTGTCACTATGACAACAACGTTCAGATTATACATAGTTATATGATCCATTATTAATATGAATTAGTGCAGCTCAAAATTTTATTGTTTTAATGCTGTGAGCACCACAAAGCAAAATTTGGGAAAACTGACCCCACATTTTTTGTAAATGGTCTTAATTTAAAAACTTAAACCTAAAGTGTAGCATAGTTTACAGCTTAAGAACTTTGAGGTGTAGAGAATTTAGCAAAATATGGTGTCTTATTAACATCAACAATATGTTAAGAAACTGTTGCCAAATTTGGCAGTTTTCTCAAATTAGTATCACTGTTTAAAAAGGCATCCTTAATAAAGAGATAATAAATGGTAAGTCACGACTTTATTAGTTTTATTTAATTAAAAAAATCATTTTCTAATGCTTTATAGAACAGTTGTTAAACCATTAATGGGAACAAAAAAAAAAAAAAAAAAGGTACAATTTATTTTATGGATTATAGCAGGAAAAATAGTTATTCTTTTAGTGTGGTTTGACCAAACTTAGTTTGACCAGACTTTTGTGAGTGTAACTTTTAGATTGATTTGACCAAACTCAAAGTTCCGCTCACCAAAGTATATTTTTGTGAGTGACGCAAGAAAATCAAAAAAGCGGAAAAAAACACACACACAATGACATTCACCGATTGCTCTATAACTCTATTATGAAGACTGATGACTTTCACAGTGAAATTCAGTGGCTTTTAGAGGAAAGTTTTAGTATACAAATAATGATTTCATGCTTTTATTTGCAGTTTTTTTTCTCATTGACAATAATGAAAGTGAGCAAAACATTAAATCCACATCCGTTTTTGCAAAAAAAAAACTGCTCAACTTAAAGATGTTCAAAGCAAACTATCTGCAACTTCACTGCTATAGATGAACCCTCCAACTTAAAGTCTTTTCAAGTTTCCTGTTCACTAAATCCCTGCTGACTGAGCCTCTCTCTACCTTCCTTCCCTCCCTGTCAGATCCTGCGCATCTGTACGAGGTACACCCCCGACCAGGACACCATGACCTTCTCGGATGGGCTGACCCTCAACCGGACACAGATGCACAATGCTGGCTTCGGCCCACTCACTGACTTGGTGTTCACTTTTGCCAACCAGCTGCTGCCCATTGAGATGGACGACACAGAGACAGGCCTCCTCAGCGCCATCTGTCTCATCTCCGGAGGTGGGCAAGCCAGGGCATTGCGCTGGGCAATTCAGTGAGGGGAGGGGAGGGGACAGCAGGAGAGAAGGACAAGATAAGAAAATAACTAACAGAGAAAGGAAAGGACACAAATATAAATGTAAAGCACTGGTTTCTAAGCAATGCTTGAAACCCATCATCACATGTTGCATACTGTATATTGTGTCATATGTTGTTTTCAGCTTGTTCTGCTGCCCCCAAGTGGCCGATAAATTCATGCAACTTTAAAGTGAGAAAATACTGCAAGTAATTTGGGTGGACCGAGCCTTTAACAAGAACGAAATAAAGACATAAAATATACAAATAAAATCAAACTGCCCACACATAACTAACAGTAACAACCTTCTCACATACAGACTCATTCCGGACTTCTAGAAGCTGCATGTATTGTGTTGAACTGTGAGCAGTTCAACCAAAGAATGTTACTGTCTCGTTTTGTTCCATTTTAAAGTTACAACTACACTTTTTGTGTTGTGTCAAAGCTGTTGTCTTGTTGATAACCAGTATCCCTGTCAGCCCGTGACATAACGGTGACAGTTACTCATTTATGAAAATACATTTAAAGTGAGCCTACGTAATCTTTAAAGTCAAAATAACACACTGTAATTTCCTTACAGATGAAAAGTTGAACTCATAAGTAGTAAAACACATCATTGCTCAATTCAAGATGCTAGGGGGTTTTACTAGAACAGCCATAGGCTACTGATAAATTGCCATGTAACTAAGATTCGTGAGCTTGATGTCTTCATGACTTCATGACTTTGTTTGTACTTCTTTTACTCCATGTTTCAGATGAACATTTCAAAGGTTTTGTCACAAAAATGAAACAAGAAGTAAACCTCTCCAGGGGGACACATGGGCTGTGTCTGAAAATCACTCCCTTGCCCACTCATTCGCGACTTCCTTTATAAGGGAGACCCAATAGTTTACTCAATAGTGAGCACTTAATTAAGATTTCAGACACTTACTTATCTTCACCATTTTGTGTCATCACTGATAACTGTAGAATTGCGCAACTGTAATTCTTGCTATCTATAAAATACAACACATTACAGTATGGGCCTGTTAGCAGTTACTCTTTACGTGCCCTTGTGGAATTTGTGAGGGCACCACATAGTGGATAAACACTAATGAAATGAAATGGCAGACATAAATGTAGTACACTTGTCCCATTCCACACGCTCTGTCAGGTCGCCTAATGATGACATCTTTAAAATGACAGATACAAAAAATTCTCAGGAAATGAAGGGAAATGAAAGTGCCATTAATCTGTACTTACCACTCGCGGCAAGAGAGGCCACTGCTAAGCAAACTTTGGATAGGTTCACTTTAAAAAGCGATGATTGGCTAAGTGCAAAGAATTTCTCTGTCTACATAGACAGAGAAACAACAATATTATCACTGGCATACAGTATGCACAGACAGGGTGCTTATTCATAAAAACAGATGAACGGATGAACGTCAGCCAGCCTCCACCTGTGTCTGAAACCAGGTTAAGCACAGGTTGCTATCAGTGAGGCAGCACTATTCTGACTGCCAAGCATAGGAAGGGGAGAGAGGAGAGAGATTATGTACAAGTATGTCACAGCAGCATCAGTTAGCTGAGTGGAATGTTCAAACTGCCTCCTCACTCCCAGAGGAAATGAGCCTGCTCTGCCTGTTTTCCTACAAGATACCTCAGGCATGAGTAATGCGAGGATGTCGGGCTACACGCACAGTAACACACAAGTCTCTGTCCTGTTCGCCCTCACTAAGACATATACGCACATGTTGCTCTAGGTCGCTTTTGGGGACAGTACATAAAGTTGCATTCATTTTCTGGAGACATACCCTAACCCTAACCATAACCACTATCCCAAAAATCAGCTTTCTCCCATTTGGAGACAGATCCTTTTTCCCCAATTGGACAAGCCATCCCCAATTAATGGATATTTAGTCTAGAATTTGTCCCCAAAAGTAGCCTATGGCTTACACCCACAGCGACACACACATGCACACACAAAGTTTTAATGTATGTCCACTGAAAGTTACACAGGTTAAGTTCTAGTTATCACTCTCCCCTCTACCCGTCATTTTCATCAGTCCCCAGAGCCTGGGTAAATATTACAGGCTCTTGCATAATCCATGGAAATTGTGAGACACTTCAGATTGCGTCTGTAATCATGCACATTGACTGCAGGTTCAGCAGCTGCTGACTTCAGTGCACACACTGCCACCCTAAGGCCTAATGGCGGAGTGTGTGTTCAAGAACAGGCACAAAATGAAATGTAATGTTCAGTGTGTTACACATGACATTTTCAAAACAGGGAATTCAGATAAGATATCTAAGGCATTAGTGGGTTTTTTTTAAGTTAATATGCCAGAAAATACTGTAGAATTCCCACCACAATTTCCCAGATCCCAAGTTGACTTTTTCTCGGTTTATCTGACCACCAGTCAAACACCCTGACATATACAAGTTACAGTCATATGAAACAGAGAAAAACCGCAAATCTTAATGTTTGAGTTGCTGGAATCAGCAAATGTTTGGTATTTTTGCTTAGTAAGTGACTTATATAATTAATCAATTATTATTTGTCCATACATTTTCTGCCAATTGACCCCTTAAACCTCACTGAACTACCACCAGGTCAGTCAATCTAAATTCTGTTCAAACCAACAGAAATGTATTTTAAAGTATAGGTTCACAAGTCTGTCTTAAAAAATTATACAAACTAAGAGGATATCTTTTGAAGTTATAGTCTTTTTAGTACAATATTCCCATAGTGGTACTTTGTTGAGCTGTGGTGGAGGGACACTCAGAAAAAGAGGGACTTTTGCATTGAATAAAGTGTAACTTTGAAAGATACCCACTTGATTTGACTAACTGAGACTGCTGAAACCTCAGATTAACTTCAACTCCATCCATCCATCCATTTTTTCCTGCTTATGCAGGCTCAGGTCATGGTGGCAGCAGCTTGAGCAAGTTTTGTCCTCCATCACTTATGTAGCAGTTGCTTTAGGAAGGGAATTCTTTAAAGCAAGAATGGAAAGGAACAACAATTAGAGCGAACAAAAACAGTTTCAATGTAGTGTACATATGGGCATGTGAGTAATAAGACAGACTGGAAGAAACTGAACCTATCCTTTTAATTCTAGTGGAATTCAAAGATAGTAAATGCAATATGTTGAGCTGAATTTTGAAATATATATAAAACGTTTCACAAGAAATCTGGAATATTTCACTTTGATGGAATAGTACAACCATAAAAATATGAAGTCTTAGGTTTCAGTATATCTCTAGGTGGTTACAGTGATGTGTGGTATAAGTTGATTTAGCAACCTTAAAGGAAGGTTGTTATTAAAACTTGGGTTTTATTTGTGTAGCTCTGGCGATCAGTTCAATAGGTTATGGTAACATTGTACTCACAGAAGCAATTGCCTAGATCTCCAAATGCGTAACATCACTGATAATAGGTCCAATGGGGTAACAAACACAAAATGTTCCCCATTGGAGCTATTTTTTCAATCTGAGATCTCAGCAATAACTTATTGAGCACAACATTACCTTAACCAATTGCCAGTGCTATGAAAATGAAACCCAAGTTTTAATACATCGTTGTTTTCCTTTAAAGCTTCTTTAAAGGAAAACTATATATCTGAAATCTGCTCAAGATTAATGTAATCGTACCACGGAGTCCACTATATTGCTGTAAGGACTGCTTGAAGATGTTATTTGCTTATGTAATGTTGCCTTCAGGGTTGGAATCATACAAGTTTAAAATGCAACACCTACCACCTCAAACACTTGGCTAGGATTGTGTAATCTGCTAGAGCCTGTAAATTCCGAATAAAATTATAATGTGTATAATGTAAAATCAAGGGAGGTCTTTTCCACATTGCCAGTGGCTGAATATGATATATAATAAAGCCAAATAACAGCCATTACCAAGAAGAATATAGTGTACAAGAACTTTTAGAATTCAGGACTTAATGAAACTATCAGCTAAAAAGTCCAAAACATTTTTTGATGGGAGGTTTGAGCCAGTTTCTCTATTCAGAGAGAAGAGACTCTGGTGCATTTGACCACTGAGCTATCCTAATGATCAGTATGTGCACAAAAGTGGTCTCTGGACAGATTTATGGCTTTGAATACCACATGTGCTGATGAGTTTTGACTCTAAAACCTCACCGTTATCAGAGCTGAACACTACCGGTCAGAATAAAGGATTCAAATGAGTGATCTGCTCAAGTTATCTAATCGTAACCATCACTGCAATTTCTCCTCTGCAGCAAATTAGTTGACATAATGAGATAAACTCTTCCTTTTTAATCAAACCAGGCTTCACGCTGTGATACATGTATTAGCCTCTAGCTTGTCTATATCAGATAAAGCAAAGACATGGATTTGTCATAGTTGAGTCTCAAGACTGATTTGATTTGTGTGTGTGTATCAGACCGTCAGGACCTAGAGGAGCCCTCCAAGGTGGACCAGCTCCAAGAGCCACTCCTGGAAGCTCTGAAGATCTATGTGAGGAAGCGTCGGCCTAGCAAACCGCACATGTTCCCCAAAACCCTGATGAAGATCACAGACCTGCGCAGCATCAGTGCTAAAGGTGGGAAGGTTATGTCACCTAACACTTACACATATCAGGTTATTGCAGTTACAAATAATCCTCCATTCACACATAAGGACTTAAACACTGGAGGTTGACAGGCTGCCAGGGTGCTGTCATTGTGAATATAACCACCAAATAGCCTCCTGGAGCCTCCATCCATGGTTCAAGACTCAGAAGTCGAAAAAGATTCAGCTTTATGCACATGTTTTCTGACGTGGGCCGATGACAACCTGGAGACAACCAATTGCACTGGCTGTTTTCTATTACAACTCACTTTGAACAAATTTGGGAAAAGCCAACTGTTGCAGGGAATGGTTATGGCGCGAATGTAAGACAATATTTTTTTATGACAAAAAGGTTTAAAAAAGTGAGGATCATCTTATATTCGATGACGAGACAATTACGTGTTCACAACGGTGCTGTCCAGCAGATGGCAGCATTACTGCCAATACTAAAATAGTAGCTCTGTAATTAGTTTCATGAGGAAGTGCAAAGGAGCTTTTTCATTTTTGAGATGGAGATGCACTGTTCATGCCAAAATGAAAAACAATCAACTGTCCAATCACAGCTTTGGACCATGGGCAGAACTGACCCGTGCTTACACAAGCTCATGGCAACTATAACAGTAGGCATTGACAACTAAGCTGATTAGTGTTAGCTAGCTAGTGTTGGCTTACAGTCAGTATTGTTAGCTGGGTTGACGGATGAGTACGAGCTCATGATGTGCAAAAAAGTAGATAGCTAGACAGGTAGAATTGCCTGATATTAACAGGATATATGAATGTCAGTGCATAACGTTGCTACTACTGATGACAGCAGCAAGTCTAGAGGGCTAACGTTTAGCCAGTTAAAATAAATACATTTCAGGAACAAAACGACACTCATAATAGGTCTCTACTTGCTGTAGTTTTCTGAAATTTAGCTCTTTGTTGTGTTGTCAGGGCAAAAGGGACACTTAAAGTACTGTAGCTGCCCAAAATCTTTTCAGTATCAGTTTCCCTCTGTAGACATAAAGGTCTGGCTGTATTAAGTTAGTTGTTACTCTCAAACAAACTTTCCATAGTGACTAGTTTTTGGCAGAAAAAAAGAATCAAAATGTTCATATAAAGTTCTAAATCAAGCTTCACATTTAGTGTTATGCTGATAAAATATATATTGAATATATATATGAACAGTTAAGACATGGATTATGGTGTTGAATACAAAGTATACTCACTCAGCACCTTTATTGATATAGATGTTTTATGCTCATGTATATTAGCCCAGTCCTGTCTACATAAAAGGTGTATTTAAAATTTAAAAATGTATTTTAAAAATAATTTTGAACATGAAAATCTGGATGATGGAAAAGCAATGGTGACCAACACGTTAAGGCCCGGTCTGGATGCCAGGTTCCAGTTTTTGGACCTTCTGAAAGAAACCACACTGAAATGCAATACACCTCTTCACTTTGTTCTCTGTTCTTTTGATTTTAATCGTGAATTGGAAAATTCTTGTTACAATGAAAAACAATTCATTCAGTTATTAAAAACGGGTAAAAAAGGGTAAATAATTGCCATTTAAGATATGTATGAATAATAATGTCTATCACTTTTATTTCTTTGTTTGATTTGTTTTTATTTAGGCATTTAAAATCTTCCGTAGAGTAGGAAGTAGAGTAAATATTAAACTTGCTTACATTTATCAAATGGGCAGTTTTTGAAAAATTACCAAAATTGTCAGATGCAGAAGGACAAGTGACAAGGAGCACAAGGAGCGAGCTCTTTACCTCAGCTTTACCTTCTCTATACTGGCTGCCGGTATAGTCCTATTGATTTTAAACATCTGTTGTTAACTTTTAATGCATGTCCTGGACTGGTTCATGCGGCTGAGCCTTTAACACCGTTTGAGCTTGAATGTACTATGAGAGCCTCAAATGCCTCTACGGAACCTTCCATAGACCTTGGCCCCTTGACTTTGGAATGAACTGCCTGAAAAATTGATCGTAGACCCCTTATACTTTATCTCTGTTGTATCTTCCCACCTTTACCATCTTTTAAACTTGCCTTTTTGTAATGTTGCATTGGTTTATCTGATATCATTACTTATCTGATATCATTATCAGCTTATTGTCTTACTGATTCTTTTACTGTTTGTACTGGTTTTATTTGTCTCCTAATGCTTTGTTTTTTAAGTTTTTTATTTTCTCTTCTCTATTTGGTTCACTTGAAAGCAGCTTAGCGTTGCTTCTGAAGTGTACTAAATAAATTAAATTATGGTCTTATATATAGAGTTCGCTGCTAGAGGTTTCTTATCATTCTTATATTACACAAGATGTCTGATCAAGAATTCATGTTGACTTTACTCAGTAGTGTGTAAAACTGGTCATGAAACCTGCCTCATATTGCCTTAAAAACTGCTGATGACCAAAAAAAAAAAAATCTTAACTCAATTTACACTTAGTAGATTTTTTTGTATTTTTGCATCTGGTAGATTTCTTTGGTGAACGGAGCTTGCTCAGTTGTCACGGCGATAGCTCATCTATCATAACGCAACATAAATTTGAAACTTGTCATGTGATTGGTTGTATATGGGAAATACGAGAGAAAAGTAAAATATTGTCACAATTAACATTGACATGTCACTCAGCATGAAGACATCATGAGATGTAGTTTAAAGCTCATAAAAAAGCTAGTAAGTGGACCTTGAATTTTTTTTTTCAAACAATTCCCCCCCCACACACACACAATTATTGTCTTGCAGGAGCAGAGCGGGTCATCTCTCTGAAGATGGAGATACCAGGTTCCATGCCACCGCTGATCCAGGAGATGCTGGAAAACTCAGAGGGCCAAGACAGCCAGAGCAGCAGCAGCAGCACTTCAGCTGAGGCAGGGGCCAGCCCCAGCAGCAAGGGCAGCCCCAACGAGGACACCACTGCTCTGGAGTCACCGGAGTCCTTGGACACCGAGGTGGCTACAACCACACCGCCCAGCGATGAGCCCTAGGAGGCACCCATGGGTGCCTCTGAGACTTATTTTAACATTTCTTTGCACAAAAAAAGAACAGCCAGGCAAGGCGTCGACCCCCTATAACCCCTCTGCCCCCCGACTCTCCGACGCTTGGTATTACGTTATCTTTATATCCTTCTTCTCCAATTCCCCTAAAAATCCCTCCTTAAAAAGAAAATGTCAACACGGAGGCCTCAAAGGATCAGTGCTTTGTGTATAATTCTGAATTGAGCTCTTATTTGGCATGGTGTGTCTGGGGCTGTGACAGGAAGGGCGTGGCCCTTGCAAACCGCCAGAGATGATACTCCTCAGGTCTCCTGTGTAACTTCTTATCTGCATGACGGGAGTTGGATAAGTGGTTTTACTCCTCTCTCTCTCTTACTCTGTCCTCATGTCTTTTCATTGCTCATATTGTTGGCATACATACATTGTACATACCATTGTATGGTTAGATCTCTGTTCCTATGATGAATTTCGTGGTGCTTTTTTCATTGTCTTAAATATTATCTTTGAGGCGATACATCAAGGTTTAAAGAGGGACTAATTGTAAGTCCTTCAAAAAGTTATCTAGAATGTTATTGCATATAGACATTATGGAAGTCTAATATTTTATATTTGTTCATATATTTAAAACCGTTTTTGTCTTTTAAAACACTTATTAGTTCATGTCTCTACATGAATGAGTGTACATCCACACCGCCAGAATGCAAAGCTTCTCTCCATATTGACAGCCGAGTCTGTTCAACTGTTTTCTCAAAGGAGGGAAGCACAACAGCAACAGCCTTTGACACACACTCATCAGATTGAACACGTCTGTTTAACTTTTTAGTCTCGAGATGAACTGCAGAGACCCGACATATCAGATTAGATTCAGAATAAGCCTGTCTATGAAATTAACTCATTTGGTGGCTGTATCTCCTCAGTAAATCAGTTTACCTCACTGTCAAAACAAATTGGGGAAATTAGGTTGTTGATAGATACCAGAGATTTTTCTGCAACAGGCTGTGATCACATAGGTCAGCCTATACTTCTACTTGACCATGATTCAACTTTAACTGTGCTCGGTTAAGAGCTTTCACAATTTTAACAAGCCCGTGTTGGGTCATGATTTGTCCCCCTAAAAAAAGTGTTTCCGTAAGGTATTGCATATTTTTACTGGCCTCAAACCACAAGAGTCCACTGATTATATGTATATTCCTAAAATACTTTATTAGGAAGATGTCTAGCTTCACATTACGATACCCGCTATTTATTAATCTAATTTCGGTCAGCATGATTTCCAGCTTCAGTAGAAAAAGTACAAGTACAGCAAATGTCTCATTGCCAGGGAAACGAATTTATCAAAGAATACAAAGGAATACAAATGTTGGCACAGCAACAATGAAACTGAGATGAAAATAGATTATTTTAACTGACGTCAAGTATCCATATTCTCTGTTCCACTGGCATGTTGCTGTCCTGCTAGCAAGCAGAGACAACATTCCTCTCCTCTGGTTTAAAGGGAGTCTATTTATCTTGCAAGAGGCAAGTAGCATTGGATAATGGTAAATGGTAAAACATAATATAAAAGTAGCACAAGAGTCATCAAGTCAATGAACTGACTTAGCGATGTCAGTTACACACAATATTGATCCAATGTTAGCTAACATTAGCTGGCATAAAACACCATTAGGTACTGAACCTAGCAAGGCTGTGTTTTATTGCATTTTTGCTTTTCATTTGTAAGAGAATGAGTGGGCTAATTCATCTTTCAGAAGTTACATAGTCTCACGTTAAATAGTAATTAAATTTTATCACAATTTGTGTTATTATGCACATAATCACTATGATGAAGTTGCATGGAGCAAGAAAAACAAGCAGTCAGATGATCAAGCAGGCTATAACAGTTTAGCCAAATTAGCTAAACCAATTTATTTGAAGGTGGAACCGAACGTTGGCACAGACTTTTTGGGTAAGAATTTTGCTGTTAGTCTTTACTTTCTCTTCCAATAAATTTGGATAACGAGAGTTTAAAACCTGTATGATCATCTGACTGCTTGTGATTTTTGTCCTGTCAGACATCTTTTTAACAATGTTGCAGAGTTCCCTAATCTTAACAATGAATTTGATGAGTATAATATTGTTATTATTGATAAGAATCATGCAAAACTACAAAAATAAGAACCAAATTTTAATAAACCAAAGTTTCAAATAATGGAACTAGTTTTTGCAGCTCCGGCCAATGCATGTATTGTTGACTGGACCACGACAGTGGGGCCAACCCTATTAACACAAACGTCTGTGACAAGTTACACCATTGGCCGTTGCTCTTTCAAAATGAATTGGCGCAAACAGCTTCTGTTGTGTCTTCAGTGGGGCGTTTACATGCAGTGTTGCCAACTTAGCTCCATTGTCGCTAGATTTACTGACTTTTCATTCCAATTTAGTGACTTTTTTTTTAAAAAAGCCACAAATATAGCGACTTGTTAGACAACCATAGCTACGTTCCGTAGAAGAAAGTCGCCAGTATTGCCCCAGGAACACGAGGTCAGGCTTTCCCTCCGCAGGCACACCTCTCTATGCTTCTCATTCAATTGCCTGCTTAGCAGCTGACACAGACATGAAAGAACTTTCTCTCTGACTGATCATTTTATGAGTAAATACAGCTGAAATCACAGCACAGTCTGTACTCACCAAGTTAACTGCTAAGATCTTTGAATGCTGCAACATCGCTAAAAATTGGTTCAAATAGGTAAAGGAGCAAGAGCAGTCATCTCATTAGACAGGTTTTAAACAAAAACCTCATTGGGAAGACAAAACTATGGTTAGGTGTGAAATTATTACAACTGCATCGTGAACATCCATCACAGTTTACAGACCAACATCCTAGATCAACTATGACAGTTTAGCGTGTTTACTTGCAGTTTCACTTCAGAATAAAATAGGATGACCAGACGTCCCCATTTTCCAGGGACAGCTCCAGCAGGGACAGTCCAGGTTTTTCACTGTGAATTAAAAACAGACTGAAAAGAAAGACTGGGCAGCAGAGCAGTTGGGCAGTCGTCTCGTGTTGTGCTTTTTTTGGCCAACAGAGGGGGCTGGCTGCTCACTATTGCAGCTTCATATCACTCTTCGTCTCCTACTAACTACTTGCTAGTGGTTAGTAGGAGTGCCACTTGCTAACCTAGTTTTAGAGAAAACTGCTTTGTAAAACTCGACAAGACACTAGAAAGTGTCAAGTGAATCCACAACATCATCACAAACGTCTTTTCAAACCAGGAGTGAGCTAACCCAGTTACCAAGTTATTGAAAAAACAGTTTTTCTGTGGCCCCTTTGTTGCCTTGTGCCCGTAAATTCTTGCTTCCATTTACCAGCAGTTTCTAGGTTTTGTACTTAAGCTGCCACTCTGATCACAGCCGAATGCAGCTTTGACTTGCCCATTAAATTGCCTCAACCTAATGAGTGTGTATCTACCACCAACAGCTTGAACTACCAACCTCTGCAAACAAGAATGGGCTCTGTTATGGCCTTATAAGCAGAGCTCCTCAACCCGCTTCTCTCTACCTTTTCAGAAGTGTCTTGTTTGAACCAGTGAAACACAGGGGCAATGCAATCCTTAAAACACACTGATGACCGAGCTGCGTGAGTCGGGAAGATTGTACACTAATTTAGAAAGCACATGGTGGAGTGGTATCCACAAATCCGCTTGAAAATGTTCGCCTTAGACTTCAGACTTGACAGTGTAAGCTACACTTAATGATGCAAAAGGAGATCCCAGATGACCCTCCACTGCCCTGAGAAGTGCAATTGAGTAAAGCTTCTCTTTGGACAGTAGATCCAACTGATCTCTTAATCTCATTGGTGGGGAAGTAAGCGGTATGGCGCATCAGATGAGGCGGTCCCGCTGAAATTAAAAGACTACCCCAGAAAGCTGATTTTCACCACAGCTGAGGTCACACATCATACTGAGCTATGTGAATTAAACTCCATTATAGCCACTTACAGGACCCAGATCCCTCTCTACGCTGCTGTCCCTGCGGGCTGAATAATGGCTCCGTTCACTCTAATATCAAGTGGTGGTTCACTTACAGCACAGAGGACAAACTAACTGTAGCACTTAAACATGTTGAACCTCTGAAATGTAGCAGTAGCACTGAAACTCAACAGTATGAAAGCTAAAAGCAGCACCTCTTAAACCACAGCAGAGGGCCAAAGTTCAACTTTAAACAAAACGAGTATAAAAGTTATACATCGTAAAGAACATTGATATTGAAACAGCTGTGGAAATGCCCACATTGCTTTTCAGAAAAATGTGTGTTTCTTCCTTTTTGGAAATGATGCAGTAAGTCGATCTAGATGACTACAGAATAGATGGTCTCGAATTTAGTTTTGGTTCTAAATGGACAGGTTTTTAACAAAAGTGAAGGTAATAAGCAGATATTTGTGCCAGCAGGTATTCAGTTTGGTAAATCTGAATTTGCATTTTGTCATTTAAAGCTGTATATCAAGTTTTGAATTTGAAAATGAATCTGCATTGAATACAAAGTTTGTACACCAAATTGGATTTGAATTAAAATTTGAGATCAAATTCAGATCAGCGGCACAATGCAAACATGCTTACATCAACCAATTCAAGCCATGGTTTTGGTTGTTTGTCAGCTGACATACGTCAACATTTTCAGATATGTGAATTAACTGAGTGTGTGCTCTTTTGTATTTGATTTAGAAATTCACAAATATGGATTCTTTAAAATTGGACTCTGGAAATGTGAATTTACAAAACATTGTCCCTCGAGATTGCTTGTAAAAAAAATTCTCAACCACTTACAATGCTTGTTCTGGAGCTTTCAACCATATCACATGGTCTTCGTCCAATATTCTGTGTCTGAAAAATAACTCCCATAATGCACTACAATTACCTTTCGCCGTTTTGCTGGAGTGTCCAAATTCTCAGTGAAAAATTTGTGCTCTATATAGTGCCCTCGAAATATCCAACACTTGAACGACAAACTGTGTCTTGATGGGAAGTACTAACAGTCCCACAGTGCAATGCTTTGCATTCAATTTATACGAAAAATAACAGTCGTGTGACACTTAACCTGTCAGTGTTGGTAAATAGTAAATGGACTGCACTTATATAGCACTTTTCTAGTCTTATCAACCACTCAAAGTGCTTTATGCTACTGTCACATTCACCCATTCACACACACACAGCACTCTTTTCTATACATACTGCACTTTCTACATACACACACACACACACACACACACACACACACACACTGGGGGCAATTTGGGGTTCAGTATCTTGCCCAAGGACATTTCAACATGCAGACTGGAGAAGCTGGGGATTGAACCACTGACCTTCCAGTTAGCAGATGACCCGCTCTACATCCTGAGCCTGAGCCACAGCCACCCCATTGGGATGCAAAATGCAAAATGATAATGATTCAAAATTTCTGATGTCTCCATTTACTCCTTACTATAGACTAATCTATTGAGCGTCTGTTATTTGGGGAGTAGTGAATTTTGACACAGTGACATTTAAAGTTTTATGATTGTGAGCATTTCTAGGACTTCTCATCCATGTTGAATTAAAAGTTGAGGTTGACAGTTCGTTCTTGACCTTGGAAAGAGCAGATGATAAATTATTAAGTTTAATGACACTCAGTTCCGTAAATGCAAATGCAAACCTGGCTAAAAACCAAATTTAACTCTGGCACCTGTTTTTTTGGCACAAATATATTCCCATGCATATTGTCCTAAACTTTGTCGTTCCAATGTTGGACATTAAAATATTTGCTGTGATAAACTCTATATGAAACTGTTGCAGGGACTTGATGAGTCATTCTGTAAAGTGAGACCCTAGGGCAGTGAAGGGTTCTGGGTCTCAGCAGCACATAATAAAAACCCATCTGCATTCCATCCCCACCCAGAAGTACATATCATAAGGGAAACCAGAGCTGTTTTTTTGTTTTAACGTGTTTGAATGTGAATAATGTCATGGAGTCTGTCAGAAGACTGATATGCAGTGTTAAGGAATACTTACTTCTATCTCAATGTAAAATAGGAAATGCTCTCCCTTGATTTTCTGTCTTGCTCTCCTGGTGAGAGATGAAGGGAGGCATCTAGGTGTTTTTCTTTTCTTTTTTTTCCTTTTTTGAAGCTGGAAAACCTTCACAGCCGAAGAATGTCCACATCCACCCCTGAAGTGTCTGGCCAGCCCTCAGGCGCCTGGACACAGCAGGAGCTGTTATCTGTTCCTTTAGGAAACAACTACACAATGCTGAATTACTCTTGTTCATTTCTGTTGAATGTTGTACCGACGTAACTGTAATATTCTACTATCTAGCTCACTGCAAAGATGTTACATAAATGGTGTGTGCTTTGCATTTCATTTGGCAGCTCTGTGGAAAAGATGCTCTGTTATTTGTCCTTGGGAATATCAACTCAGTTCTAAGTGTAAAAAAAGGAGGAGGAACTGGAACTTAGTGGGCTGATCTGGGCATCCAGGTCATTGCTGACCAGGACACACACGTATATAATATGGGACAATGATAAAGAAAAACCCATGAGCAGAAGAAATGGACGACCAAGTCACCTCAGCACCCGATATTGTTGATATGTTCCATCCCTGTTCCATGTCAAACAACAGAGCTGCCCCACCCCCCGTCCCCCACCCCCCTCTGCCAGGAAGCCAATCAGCTGTCATCAATCAATCAAACCCAATCAATCGACAGCTATTTGGTTAACAGGTCAACGAATGAACTAGCAAATGACTTAGTAAGCGAATAAGTGCTTTGAAAACCGACAGGATTTGAATTAATCAGATTTAATCAGCTGTAGTTAATAGTATACGCCAATAATAAGTCCAAGGAAAAATTGCCCTTCAGACAGTCAAACAGCAGACAAACCATCCCAAACCTGCACTAAATATTTTTATATCAATAATAGGTCATATAGCTATGAGTAATGTGAAAGGTGTCAGTTGTAGCGACAAACCCAAGATGAATTATCAGCCAACTCTACAATTCTATAAAGCAATTTAGCCTCTTTTAGTATTTTGTTTTGGTTTTATCACCTACAACTTAACTGTTCACCTATCATTGACCTCAAATTCCAACTACAGCATTCAGCTGTTTTCAACAAAAATTTCTCATAAACTGACTGTTCATTACCTGCCTAGCATCAGGGAAAGGGCAGACAAGTTAAAAGCAAGCCATCTAACAACAGAACAAGAAGAAAAAAACATTTTGGACTAACAATTCTGATTCTGACAGAAACAGGGCTCCAAATGAATGATAATGTTGCTCCATGTGAGTTGAAAGTTGAATTGTCCCTTTAAAAATGAGGTTTTGAATGCCTGAAAATTACAAATAATTGCCTCCATAGAATACTACAGTATAATGAGGGTTTTGAAGTACTTAAACTTCAGGACACTAAAACAAAAAAACCTAAGACCAGGACAATTTTCAGTTTTTCTGGCTTGGCAGCTGTTACACATTATTCCAAGATGGCAACCCATTGCTTGTCTTCTAGTCACACCATATCAACCGAAATTAGCAATTTTTTAGGGCTACATATTTTTAGTTGCCTGCTAACAAGTGAAACCAGACAAACAAATGTTGATCCTGTTAGTTAGCTGAAATGAGTGAATTATAGTTAATATTGGATTTTATTTCGATGTAACCTCCAACTGTGGTTTGCAGCCGATTTGCCTTCACTTTGTTGATACTTAATGTAGTTTTTTTTCGCAGACATTTGCAGTATATGACTCGAATTAAAACTAGGAGGCTGCTGTGAAGATTTTCACACTCATAATTATGGTCTGACCAATATTTCCTTAACATGCAGGATTATTTTACCAGTAGCTAACTAACTAGGGTTACAAAAACCGTATATCAGCTCCACTTATCTGTTCAACCCTATATTAAACCAGGAGCCAGAACACATGACTGTGAACCTCAGTATCAATCATTAACAGTAGCTCTGTTGTTGTCCTTCCTGAAGGTGTTTTTGGTTGACATCACAAACTGTCCATAGTCGCCTTTTTTCCATCGGTTACAGAGAATCTCACCACCAATCATATGCAGTGTTGTATAGTTGTGTTAATATGAGACATGATGGTCACATCTTACTGGGCATGAGGGTGGAAGGGGGCAGGGACTGATATGGATATAACCCATCAGCCCCTGCTGCCGGCCCATAGGGTGAAGTTGACCTCAGGAGCTGCTCTGAGGTTTGAGCTTTGATCTGTTTCTGCTCTGCATTTTAAATATTGTCTTTGTTTGTACATTAACATATGCTTTTTATGTTCATATACTGTTTAACTTTACCATGAACTGTCCTGGCAAAGTAATAAAATATATTTATTTTAAAATACTTGTGTGTGCATCCATAATATAACATCTAAACCCAGGTAACAACCTTATTCGGCTGACATGAATCTTGATGACATACAGTGAATGTCTAGTGTTCATCCTAATATTTGGTACCAACTTATTTGTAATAAGTTGCAGTAAGATAAGGAGCTACTGAAATCAGACTAAAAACTTAAAGCTCCAACAGTGGCTTCTATTGGCTACCTTGTTTATTACATCATACAGTGCTAAAACTTTTAGTCTAAATAATAATATGAATGAACAACTAAGCAATGATTTTGCTATTCCTAGACCATTCCAATAGTGGAGCTAAAAATATTGCTGGTTTTGGTGACAGAATAATCCCACTGAATATACAAAATCAAAAGCTTCATTTCCTAGGGGAGCATGAATGTGTTTAATAATTTCCCTCAACTGTGTGGAGCATTTTAGTGTCCTTCAGCTTTTTTTTTTTTTTTTTTTAAACTTTATTGTTTTGGTTCAGTCTCACCAGTCTTGTTTCTGAATGTAGAAAGCAGCTGTTTACAGTGAAAAAGGCTCTGACAAGTCCACATAGACTATGTGCCCAGCATCAAGCAGCAGTCAGTGAGTTAGAAACAAGCTAACTAGCCACAGAGCCAATGGATGATTGCTAATGTTACTCTGTGTTGCTGGATATGTAATATAGGGAAGTTTTTGCTAACATGTAAATCATTACAACTGTATAATGTGATAATATGCCAGTATTGTGTTTACTTGTTTAATTGTAGCTTTGATGTGTGGTTACATTGTTCACATTTGGCCAGTTATCTACAGGACCCTTGGTTCAAAATGTGGGTTGTACCAACATCTGATGTTTTTAAGAAGTTTAGGGTGAATTGTCCCTTTAAATTACATTAATGTGCTCTGTAAATGTCTTGACAACTATCTGACAGTAATAACACTAGTGAAAGGTCTAGGGGCCTTAAAAAAAAAACATTTTCACTTCATCCTCTCAGGACCATCCATATCAGCAACAAATTTCACAAGTCAGGCCCCTTTCTCAGGTTCAGCTTACCCAGGCTACCTTTGAGGCTTCTAGCGTCACTAGTTAACTAACTTCATTGTTAACTCTGGGTTTACCACTCAAACTATGAGCTTATACTAGTGATATGATGCTTTTTCTATTGGCAAGTTTAATCATTGCAGGAGCAAAAAGTGAGGATTTAGTAAGGTTTAGGTTACAAACACCAGCTTTACAAACTCACATAATTTTATAGACTAAAACACAGGTGATATTTTAATGTTTAATAGCCTGGAATGGGAAAGTAATATATGAAGAAAAAAGCTATTAACAGCTAGCCTTCTCTTAATATTCACAGTTGTTTATTCCCTTTTTTGTATACCTGCTATAGAGGCCTTGCCTCATGATCATCTGGAGGCCATAATTTACCCTCCTTTATGTGATAAATAGCCTATGGAGATTTCTATTAAACCCCTCCAAAACATAAAGCCTAGCAAATAAATTCATAAAATATGTGCAAAGTAAATTTTTGGAACATTCGGAACCTGCTCTCTTCACTTGCTAGTTGGAAGTCTTGTACAGTTGACTACCTTTAGATGATGCACTCAAGTAGACATGCATACTTGTGTGTACGCTAGTACAGCATGAAATGCAATTAAAATGTTGATCCATTGTGCCACTAGTGGTAAAAACTCCAGAGTACCTTTGCCACAAAAACACTAGGGCCGGACATGGTGCTGATCATGGAAGTCTCCAAGCAGATCATTCTGTTTGAACTTATCGTTCCCCGGGAGGACCACATTGGGAAGGCCAACAAGACAAAGAGGGCAAAGTACGCTTAGCAAGTGGCAGAATGCCGAAGTGACGGGTGGCAAGTGAGGTGTGAGCCCATTGAGGTGGGATTCAGAGGGTTCAGAGGCCACTCCCTCTGCAGGGCCTGCAACATGCTGGGGTTCACAGGGGCCAGTAGACGAAGGGCCATGAAGATGGCGACCAAGACAGCAGAAGTTGCTGGCCGTGGATCAGGAGAGGAGAGCCATGGGTGGGGTCGCGCTACCTGGACACAAGCCAGGACTTGATCAACCCCGGCTGAGTCACCTAGGTGAGGGTATCTGATGATTTAAAGACCCCAAACATCCAATGATCCCGAGAAACATCACCGATGATGCGTCCAGGTTTATACTCACTGACATTGTCTACAGGAAATACATCACAATAAGGAACTAATGATTCCATTTCTTGGGACTTTAAACTACACAGCCTCACAGCATTTATTAAAGTATTAGTATGAAAGTGAGTTGTTTTATTGCTCAGTCATGAAAGAATCAGGCCAGTAAAACCATGGACATTTCATTGTTTACTTTCAACTTCATGTTCAAAAAGTTACGTAGTATTTTAACAATTAAAATGTGCTAAAGCACAGCATTCTAAACATCTAAAAGCCACTTCGGACAAATACAGAACATTTCAATGGGCATAAAAAAAGAAACCTGTATATGTATAATAAAAAGTGTAAAACACCTACACATTAAAAATCATTGAACATCACCATTAATGAAAATAAAATGAAACAGGAAATGTACAAAAGTCTGTGGGAACACAGAAAGAGAAGGTTTACTTCCATACAAGCAGAGTGTGTTTGAACATGACCGGTTTGCTTTAATCGAACATGTTGTCGTCATCGTCTTCCTCATTGTCTGACTCGTGGAAGTACTTCACCTCCTTCTTGGCCCGGCCTGGCCGGTCACGGGACAGAGCGTTCATTGAACTCAGGCCGTTGCTGTCATCATCCTCGTCATCAGATGGTGGTTTCTGAGGCTTCTGCAAAGGAGAATGATAAAATACTTTGTTATAGTTACCATTCAGATTGTTACTGCATTGAAGCTGTACTACACAGGGTTTTGTGTAAGATAATCAAGGCTGTGTCTTGAACCTCAGTTTTTTTTTTACATTGGTGAATGAAGTATTCAGAACCTTTATTTAAGTAAAACAAAACAATATTGAAATATAAAAATACACTTTTCTTAAAAAATCAGGTCCTGCATTGAAAACCTTACTTAAACAGCCCTGGCTCTATCAATGGGAAACAAACAAAGTGGACTGAGTTACAGTTAATGTAATATTTTCATGAAACCATTTGAATTAAAGCTCAAAGTCTACACTTCAATCACATCTTCATTTGTTCCATTCAAACTGTATTTGGCTTGATGCATAATTTGAAATGTTAATTGTTTTGCTGTTGAGTTCAAATATTAAAAGTCTTTTTCCATAAGAGATTACTCTTCCTTTTAGTAAAAGTACACAACAATTATCAACATAAAAAACACTTTAAGTATCAAAAGTAAAAAATACTCATAATTCAGAAAAATGATCTGTGTGAGTGTTACAACTATCATGTATTATATTATTAGATTATTATTACTGATGCACTAATTTGTAAATAGCATTTTTCTGTTGTAGGTGGTTACAGTAGAGTTGGATTTAACCATTTCTATATACTGTTGGGTAGTTTAATCTTATGATATACTGCTGATCACGTTTTTTATGTTAAATCTTAATCTGACAATTAACTAGTAACTACAGCTGTTAAATGAATGTAGTGGAGTAAAAAGTACAATATTTCATATAAAACTGTAGTGGAGTAGAAACATAAAGGAGCATAAATTTAGGATAATCAAGTACATTCCACCTCTGCATTTCAGGCCAAAACGCATCTGAAAAAAGGAGTATCATAAAATGTAAAGTACCCAAAGCTGCCATTGAATATTTGATAAGATTGTTAATCTTGGTTATACACCATTCAACCACAATATGAAAACCAGTTACTGGTTTTCATATTTTGGCTGAATGGGGTAAAATATATAGGCCACAAAGTGCATAACAAAAAGTAGCAGAGGGGGGTCTCTGTTAAACCCAATGTTCAGAGTAGCAGCCTACTTTTATATCTCATACCGCTACACCGTTCATAAACACAGGAAGATACTCACCCTGCCGGCAGGTTTTGCCATTTTCTTCATTGGACTGTACTCGTCTTCAGAGCCAGAGCCCTTCCTCTTCCTCCCCCGGCCTTTACCTGCACAAAGTTAATCAGGACAAAAATTGACCAAAAACTCACCATTACAGGTATGATATTTATTTTCTCTAATAACCTTAAATCTGTGGTGTACCTTTAAGAGCTGGTGCAGGCTTCTTGGACCCAGTGTCAGAGTCAGAGTCCCAGATGGATTTATCTGGTTTCTTGGCTTTTGGTGCTGGTGGCTTCTTAGGTTTGGGAGCTGCATCAGAGGGCTTCTTAACTGCTGTAAAACAAAAATAAAAACCTCATCATTAAATACTTCTTACAGTTTAACTTAAAGCACCTACACGGTGAATTATCTACCACGGTAAATCATTTTAGAAGCATTTTACCACCTCCATTTTGGGATTTCTGTTAATATCATTCTTTGATGAGTTACAGCCACAATGTACTTATAAAATGCATATTTTACTTGCTGAGTTCCACTTCTAGCATTATTGAATTCATGAACAAGTCAGTAATCCCTTTAGAAAAACATCCCCTCTCCCCTCTGAGGCTATATGGCAGCTGTGATGCGGCATTAGAGCTCCCTCTGCTGGACATACTTAAATATTACCTTTCTTTGCTGGCAATTTGTCAAATGCAGAGCTGCTGGAGTAAGTGGAGAATGCTGGGCCGTTGTCCTCATCACTGTCAGACTTGGACCCATCTACAACACAAACAAAAGCCAACTTTTATCTTTGCAAATGTATTCAACACGTTTGTTAGAGAGACACATACACTCTTAAACTTTAATTTAAAGGAAAACTCCACAGGGCACCTTTAACTTTAAGGTGGCACACTGCTTACAAGTCTTTAAATCAAAAGTAGCCATCTTTAAATTAAATTAAACATGAAGTTAAACTAAATGTAAAAGCAGAAAACAAATGAATTATGATGGAATAGGAAAGGCAGGCAAACAACCCAAAAGTAAAATTGAAGCCTTTTTAAATTTGCGATACCATTTTGACATTTTCATTAATTCATCATTAAAGCCACAATAAGCTGAATATTAGTTTATTAATGCATTGTAGATGGTAATTAAACACTGTAAAGGGAAAAAACTCTCCAGGTTCCACAGTAGGTTGATGTGACACAGAGCTTGTACTCACCACTGTCATTACTTTTTTCAGAGAAGGCTGACTTGGACGAGAAGATGCTGGTTGTCTCTTTCTTTTTAGATACAGGTGCAGACCTTCAAAGAAGCACACACAACATATTATAGTTTTCAATAATATGAGGGTTTTTTTTTCATTTTCCAATGAGCCCCTGAACTGTGGTTGTACTCTTACATGGTCTTTTGTTTGGGAGGAGAGTACGAGTCTTCATTGTCGTCATCATCGTCGTCATCCTCATTATGGTCGTTGTAGCGGTCCTTGGTGTCAGATGAAGCAAAGTCATCTTTGAACGACCTAACTGGAGAAGAAGGCACATCATCCTCTCCATTCTCCTCTTCCTCTGCCTCCTCCTCCTCCTCCTCTTCCGAGAAGTCAAACGTGTATTTTGGCTTGGAAGCTGAAAGACAAGAGCAGAGTCTGTGTCAAACCACATTATCGTCGCTATGGATTCTGATGCCTTGTACAATCATTATTCCTGTCTCAGCTGGGTTGCATCAGACTACACTCTCAAACACTTGAAGCTGACAGAGGATAATAAGCCTTAGGTGACCCAGACTGAGCTGGCCGAGTTTTTTTTGGTCCCAGGCGGTTTGAAGTGAAGGATCTTACTGTGGAATGCAATGAAATGCTACACCCTAATCAGCTACCTGATGCTGACTCTGGGTCATATCAAAGAAATTACACATAATTACAGAAACAAATGCTGAAAAATACATAATGGAGGCTTTAACGGCTGCTAAAAACAGGAACATTTCAGTCTCAAATGACTGATGAATAAATATTACTTTAATTTATTCAAATTCTTTGAAAATTCTGTTAGCACAGTGAATGTATTCAGTCTGTGGCATTTCATCATAAAACACTCACATACCATTTGTACGTTGAAAGCGATATCGGTCACTGACACTCATCTCTAGTATAAACTATATTTATACTTGTCAAAATGAACTGTCCATGATAAGAAAATGAGAAACTTCTAAAAACTTTTGGTAGGGTATTTTACTTGACAACGCTGAAGTTATTCTATATCTTTCGTGTTGTAATAAAAAAATAAATAAATAAAAAATAAAAAAGATCGCATGAAAGACTAATATTGTGTTAGTCTGTCTCTCAATACTTTCCGACTTCCCTATCCGTCTGTGGCTCTCAATTCCAAGCCCAGTGGTTAAATCTTTAAAAACAACTCCAAATGTATAGTTTCATTTTTAAAAAAGCTCAGTAATTCACAAAAACATCTAGTCACTGTAGCTTTTAGCAAACATTATGCAAATAGGAGGACATACTGCTTTTGTTGGGACTGTTTTCAGCGGTGCTCTAGTGACGGTGAATGTAGGACCCAGTCAAAATAAACTTCAGTGTGTGTTCATGGTAATGAAGGAACATATGCTCATTGATGTGTTTTTAATAGTTTTTGAACAACAATGGAGCTCTACTGTATTGCACAGAGGAATAAGATATATAAGGCTTTGATGCACACACAGTACTTGTTATTGGAATGCAGTCATTGCTGGTTTGGGTCTTTGTAGGAGATTAGTTGGCAAAAAGAAACATATAGACTATCACCAGTATTTACTGGCGCTAGTAATGATATTCATATTAAATTATGGCTAAAATTATTTCCATTATCGATAACTCTGCAAATTATTTTCTCGATTAATTGGTCTGTATAACATCCGAAAATTCCCATAGCAATTTCCCAGAGTCAAAGGTTATGTTTTCTGGTAAACTGTTTTCTCCAACCAACAGCACAAAACCCAAAGATATTCCGTTTACTTTTTGTATATGACAAAGAACAGCATCAAATTCTCATATTTACGAGGCTGAGACTAGAGAGTGTTTTGTCATTTTTGCCTTAAAAAAATGTATTCGATAATCAAAATAGTAGCCAATTAATGTTATGTCGATCAACTAACCAATTAATCGACTAATTGTTGTAGTTCTACAATAAGTTTAACGATATTTAGCCCAACTGAGGGCCCAATCGTACCTGATGCCCTCTGGGACTTGGTCTCTCTGGGGATGAGAGGCTCACTGTTCTCCAGGTCACTGTCTGAGTTGGTCTCATCATCAGACCAGGGGTTTCTCTTCTTCACCTTCTTAGCAGGGGTACCTTTGGGCCCTGGAGGTTTTCTCACTCTAGGAGCTCCTGAAACATAGTACACAAGAGTACCAGACTGTTTGTTAACGGTCAGTATTATCACTTGGGACCGAAGAGCTCCTTGTTGAATAATGGATTAGAGTTTTCTCACCGCACTGCAAAGCATCAAAGAAGCCTGGGGTACTAGCTATGTTCAAACCAGAGCAAAACACAGTACACATACGAGAGTCAATACTGTATCATATGTGGAAAGTTGTGGTTGACAAATATCTGTCTGCGCTAAGAAATCATTCATCTGCTTTTAAATCCAGTCCCATAACTTCTTACCACCTAACGTATTGACTGACAAACAGTCCGACTCAACCTTAAAAAAGTTTCACCTCAAATAGTTTGCAACTCAGAAATATTCAACATTTTCCCATTTGGCCTTTTTAATTGAAGACATTTTGATGGAAACAGCAATTGCTAAATCAAGTAAAAGAAAAAAAAGGTAATAATTTCAGCATGTTAGATGAAATAGCTGAAGCCTTTAGTTTAGAACAAAGTGCTCACCAGGCTCTTTCTTCTCTTTCTTGACACGTGGAGCCTTTGGTTTGGCTACAGAATTTTCTCCTGTTCCTCCCTCTCCACCCAAACCCTCATCATCAAACTCCAGCTTCACCGCTGGATCTGCGTCACCCTGAGAGAAAAACACAACTTTTAACAACCCTGATATCCTGATATCACTCTTTTCATTTCAGAATTACTTTGCAGTTGTTACCTTCTTCTTTTTGGTCAGTTTCTTGGCAGCATCAGATTTGATCGGCTGAGTTGGTGGCTCCACCCTGCGGCCATATGGTGAGGGCATGGTCTCCTCCAGGTTCATCTTCTTCACTTTGGGTTTGCCCACTTTACCCTTCACCAGTTTGATGGCCCTTCCTGAACTCTGCTCGTCTCGCTCCTGTGCCTCCACACGCTGACAGACAGCACACAGCAATTCTCATTACTTTAAGCGTGAAGCATACAGTACATTATGAAATAAAAGCCAGTATAGGAATAATGACTGAATGGCCAGCACAAACTAATAAAAATGTCAGGTAAAAAAGAGAGGTGGAATAACCTGCACTCAAAACGCTCTAATGGTTAAGTGAGTATAATGTACATTTCCACAACAAAAAATTCCATTAGTACAAGAGTCATAGCGTACTCCACGGCTCTGAGTTTCTTTCTTTCTTTCTTTTTTTTTTTTTTTTTTTTTAAACAGAAATACTGTTTTCATTCACTAATGTGTTTCAATAGTATCTACTTTTTTTTTCTGAGCACTGTTAGGCTAAGAGAATAAAACAGTTGTGTTGATGCTGAAAACCTATGTAGGCCTACTTTTTTTTCCCCACACAGAGAATTGATCAGGAATCATTAAGGGAATCAAAAAAGAATCGGACAGATAAGCAGAATTGATAATGAGTATCAATAAAATCTTATTGCTTCCCATCCCTAGTAAGTAATGTGTTTCATTGTAAGTAGTTAAAAGGAATAGTTTTACATTTTGGGGAGTACAATTATTTTCTTCTGGTGGAGAGCTGAATGAGCAGATTGATATCAGTCTCATGTCTGTCAGTTAAATATGAGGCTACAGCCACTAGCTGGTCATTTTAGCTTTGAACCAAGAGTTGAAATGGGAAATAGCTAGCCTGGCTCTATCCAACAGTAACAAAATTCATCTGCCACCACCTCTAAAACTCCCTATTTAACATACTGTATATTTTTGAGTCGTTTTTACACCTTGGTTTTTGTACAAATTAGTTCATTAGCGAGCTTTGGAGGTTCTGATAGGCAGATTTTGGTACCTTTGAACAGAGCCTGATTAGCGGTTTCCATTCTTTATGCTAAATCAGGCTGAATGCCTCCTGGCATATTTAAAGGATAGATATGAGCATGCTACTGATATTATCACATCTAATGCTCTGTCAGAAAAAGCATGTGAGGGCAAATTTCCCGATATTTTGAACCATACCTTTAAAATTGATCCAAAAAAAGAAAAAAAAGAAAAGGTAAATAAGAAGTAACTGTTAACAATTAGAGAATGGTAACGGTAATTCTGTTAAGGAAGAATAAAATCAGAGTTGCAGAGTGTAGAGTATGACATGATTTTATTGTTGTACTGATGTACTATTTTCTGTGAAAATGTATATTATACTGACTTTCAACAAGTTTTTATAATTAGAAATCTGGCTTTAACAACTTCACGGCAACTTGCTAAATCTAACTGAAAGCACATCAACCCCTAAAGTAAAGTATCAACTGTCAACTTCAATGGCTGAGTGGAAGTTTAGGTGGTGCTTGCTGAGACACCAGTAAATGGCTAAAACACAAGACTTACATCCAGTTCCTCAATGAAGACTGCCAAGTCCTCCTTCCATAGATCCTCTGGGGATTTTCTCTGGAGATCATTCAGTTCTCCTTTCTGCAAAGGATCACACATTCATTTTGTTAATCAACACATATCTACTGAACCTTTTCATAAATGAAATCTGAACTGTGGTCCTGGATCAAACTGAGTTGAATGAGGCATTAACACTGTTGGAGCTGGGGACTGATTCCAAATTTGGAAACCCCTAATAAATAAGTAAATACAAATCGCTACAATAATCATCAATTGTCTAGGGTGTGGGTGTCTATTGAGATAAAACGAAAACAAAAGTTATTTGATCAAAAGAACTGTAAAACAATAAATACTGATCATACCTTTTGGTCCCTCTGTTTAAGCAGCTCCTCCACCTTCTCTTTAGTCAGGCACCACAGAGGCATGTTGAGGATGTAGTTGAAATTTGGCCCTGAAGAGGAGCCAGAGTCCACCGAGCTGTCACTCTCATTTCCATCACGGTAATCTTCTTCCTGAGCCTGACAGAGAAAAAAAAGAAACATTATAGAACAGAAACTCATGCTGCTTTCTCCACCTTCTGCCATGATTAATGTGTATTTACTGATATGCTGGTAAAGCCTTTTGAGTGATGCAACAGTATCTCCCTCTTGTGTTTATTAAACATTATTACAAAGGTTATTATAAAGCCTGATCTTTTTCATTGCAATATATACAGTAAGTATTTTTACGACCTATTGTTGCCCTAGTAAATTTTTACTTTTGTAAGTCTTGTTGTTACTGTGCAAATTTGTGTGTGTAAACATACAGTATGTCCAAGGTATTGAAATAGTACCTTTTCCTGAGCTTTGGCCCAGCCCACAACTGGATCAGATTCATAGCCTTTCTGGACCAGCATGCGGATCAGTTCACGCTTTGATTTGTTCTCTGTTAAGATAAAAAAATATGGGTTAAAACAAACACTTAATGTTCCATAAGAGGCTGATACTAACTATTTTGCTGTATTTTCAGCATTCTTACCAATTGAAATTTTTCCTTCAATCTTCTCCAGCACAAAGCGAGCCTGGTTGGACAGTTTTGCGGCCTCCGCTCCCAGGCTGCCCAGTAACCAATCCTTCCTCAGTTTGCAGTAGTGCAGGCGGAGCTCAAAGAACTCCCTGAGGATGTCTTGGACTGAATCGTACCTCTTCAGACAACCCATGTGGTCAAACAGAACCTGAGAGATAAAGTAGTTTAAAAGGAGAAAAAAAAAACACTTGAAATTATTTATCTGTCACTTTAGGTTGAGCAGTTTACCATGGAGTTGCAGGTGAGACTGGACTGCAGCTTGAAGACTTTATGGAGGCCAGCTGCCTCAGCCTGGGCCAGTTTCTCCTCAGACATGCGGACCACAAACTTGACTGTGGTATCTGTGTGGTATTCCTTGTAATCATTGATGAGAGCTGGTGTTTTGTCACTGCCCTGCAGCATGGGTTCCAGCACAGATTCCTTATAGGCCTGCACACAAGATGAAAGAAACACAGTTATTCACAGTATTACAAATACTGCAGTAAAAATGCATAAAACCACACATCTTATTTTTATTCTTTCTTTTACTATCATAAAATATTTCAGTTCATCCTGTGGCCCCAGTTAAATTAAATCTTATTTGAAAAAACAGCAATATAATACATTAAAAGAGGCAAAAGAAAAGGAGCTGAAGTGTACCTGTGTCCATGTCCTGACAGGAAGCTCTGTGATCTCAATGGTGTTTTTGTCTATCACTGACACCTCTCCACTGACCAGGTACTGGTTCTGACCCAGTTCATGGATCACCCCTTTGAAGTTTTTGTAGCTGGGAAGCTGAATGGGAACAAACATTACACAGGGACAAAAACTGAGAGAATGTTTTAATTTTAAATTTTAACAAATGCTTCAAATTATGATGCAGGAATTTAGTCCCCTGCCTGTATCCACACTTCAAGCAACAAGCCATGGAAATCCATGAGCAATCAGGGAAGCACAGCTGATCTGTGTGCTGCCAAAAGGCTTGTCAGCCAAGGAAATTTGTCATGGCTGTCAAAAAGTTTCTTATATTCTGTTTCCACAACAATGTAATTTAATTTTAGGAAAAAGCATAGTTAGGAGAAATTTCATTCAGGCTCAAAATTCTTTACAGCTTTGAAAAAGTGCAGGATTAAACAATTCAGATTCACTGTATTAGTTGCTTGGCCCAATGATCTAAAGCCTGAGGTGACTTCATACTTCATACATACTTCTGATGGCTGTAATCAGCCTCTAGTGTTGGCTAATTTTTTTACTGACTGACTGTCTTTTTGAACTTACTGGAGGGGTTCATATTCATGTTATGTTACTTAAACACGTGTCTTTATCCTAATATAAAGTTTTTTATTACCTGTACCTTCATCTGTTCTCCACTTCCTCCCCATTCTCACCTCAATTCCTGCCTGTTAGACTCTGGGGTTGTTATTTCAAAACGGGAGAAAAAAACCATTTGAATGGTTCATGAAGAAGTCAGTTAAGTAACAGATATGGTACAGCCTATTATGGTGCCTTTCTCCAGGCAATGCCACTCTGATATAATCTCTCCAGTGGCAACTCTCAGATGGAAGTTGTTGTAATAATCGAGTACAAGGTCCCTCAAACTGCTTGGGACATTTTGCAGATCTAGAGCTTCTTCCACCAGCTTGTGGGGGATGAAACTATAGGCATTGGTTTAGTTAAGCTAAAGCACCACCAGGTCACCTTTACCTTCTCGGGCCTTCTTCATGAGCTGGGGGTTCCGAACTGCTGGCTACATTTAGGACCCCACCCTTCTGCATGGAGGCGAAAATGTACTTGTTCCTAAGTAGAAACTCAGTCAGCCTTTGGGATAAGATACTGAAGAATGTCTAATACTGCTCAGTGTCTTGGGAGTTTTCCTTCTTAGGATGGCGCGCTGAATTCAGACAACAATTTCCTGTCCATTGGTGAATTTAAGAAACTATTTAATACTTCCATTGTCTCTCAAAGTATGCATGTTAGGGGTGGGTAGTAATGATAAAATCTTTTCAGATACAAAAAAGACAAACTACGTTAGTATTAAATGTATGGCCAAAAACACTGATAACAGACAAATCTCGATTGTGTCAGGGTAAATACATCACCATATTGCCTACGCCTACCCAGTGCCAATCAGAAAACACAGACCCATCAACCAAGTTGCTTGCAGTGTAAACAAGTGAACTGGTTAAACAAGTAAACTTGTTAATGCTTTAAGCTCTCAGACTGTTTACCATTGGCAGGGGATCCTGGTGGTTGAGCATGCGGTTGATGTTGTTGACAATCTCTCGGGGGTCATAGTTGGGGATCTTACACGCCCAGCCTGTCCCGATGCCCTCAGCACCGTTCACCAGCACCATTGGAATGATGGGAATGTACCACTCAGGCTCCACCTTTTGATTGTCATCGTAGAGGAATTTGAGCAGGTTGGAATCCACCGCTGGGAACAACAGCTTGGCAAGAGGACTGTGGGAAATTACACAACACAATTACATCTCCAATGCTGAGGTTTCCATTCGTCTAATTTCTTCAGATAAGCAAAGTGTGGAACATTCATTCAATACTGAAACTCTACTGAGAAAGAAAGTCTCTCAGATTGGCTCTATTCAATCGCTGTGTAAGCTAAGCTAAAATTCATAGTATAACTTGAACTTCTCATAAATAAAAGAATCCAACTTTTATGTTCATCATTGCTTTACCTGAGCATGGTAAAAATATAACGAGGGCTGGCAGCATCTTTGCCTCCATTGATGCGAGTACCAAACTGACCAAGAGGCTGCAGGATGTTCACGTTGTTACTGCCCACAAAGTTCTGGGCCAAGTTCACTATGGTCATCATGAGAGCTTGCTACATGAACAAATGAAAATTGGGTGATCATTAATATTGAAGAGAATACAGAATCACTGCAATACTTCTGCAGGCTAGCAAACAAAACTAGGTAATGTAAAAAACCTTAAGATTCAGTCATTTGTTCTGACTGCCTGATTAGTTTGAAGACTTAAAATGACTAATAAATACACACTCCCATTTTGATATTTATATACCAACTCCAAACTACCTTTTATACAGCTAACATTGTTGTCAGTATGAAAGCCTGTCACAAAGCACATGTGATAGGCAAAGAAAATAATAGAAAAGTTAATTCATTTCAAGATTCATTACTTTACACTGGATGGAACATTGGATAGGAATCTCAAGTTAGCCTGCTAATGACTCATCTTCCCCACTGTTATAATGACTCTCAATAAAATATGTCACGTCTGGAAGACACTGAGTTAGGTGTACCTCTCCGTGATGGTAGGCAGACATCTCTGCCACTGAACCGGCCAGCTGTGCTACCTTCACTTCCCTCTTGTCATTCCTCTTCAAGCAGGTGAACAGCACCTTCCTCTGACCTGGCTTCAAGCCTGGAAACACACACATCCCATCAGAGGGAGGCTGAGTCAGGAGGAATAAATGAAGGCAATCTGTACTGTACACATCACCCCTTACGTAAAGTTAGAACAGACAGTGATGGTTCTAACTCTATTTTTTTTTATTTTAAAAAAGAAGGCTGTGATTGATTCTTTCACCATGGCTTTAGGAAAAGGGAAAACCATAAAGTATTTCACATAGATGTAGTGTGTATACAAACCATCAACCAAAGATGGGATGGATCTCTCATTATCAGAGTTGGAGAACAAAATCAGCTCTTTGTTGATAAAGTCATTGTAGGAGAGGTGTCTGGCCTGAGTTCCATATAGGTATTGCTGAAAATCGATTAAAATAAAAATTAATACATTTACTTCAATCTTTGGTGAAATGTTTCATCAGTATGGTTTTACATTACTTTTTGCACAAGAATAAGAATACTGAAAGTTTTACAAACTGTCAACAAATCTACAATGATTGGTCTTGCCATTTCAAACATATCTGAGAAAAACCACACAAATTACGAAATACCATCTAATCAAAGAGTTTGTGAAGCTGAGTCCAAAGATTTCCCACAGTGGGAGCAGCATAAACAACAAAACCAAAACATCTTTATACACAGAATTTTCTTCCTCTCATCACTGCCTTACACAACTGTTGGCAAAGCCACAAACCTCCGGCAGGCCGTGCATCCTCCTCTGACGTCTGTCTTCCATGAAGTTAGTCAGCCACTCCTTCCTGTCATCTGTCTTCTTCTTACTGAAGGCCTGAAACAAAACATAATGCTGAGGATTGGCCTTCATTTACTACATTCTGAGGGCTGGGTTTTTAACCTCAGTATTCTTTTCATTAACACACTTCTTTACTTGCTTACTTTGACATAGTACTTGTTTAGACATTTATCATTGGAGAATTTTTATTTTTCTGTTAAATGAAAATTCTTTCTCTCTTTCTTATCAAATTCAGCTTTTTGTAGTTTTGCCCTTAGAGCTGCATTTCATAATTTTTGCAATCCTGTGTAAATGTATTCCAAGCCTCACCGATTGCTAATTTGCCATTTTTTTTTGCCAATAACTGACAATAATTTTGCCATACCATGTGAATATGTTTCTAACTTTAAATTTTATATGCACACACTGACAATGACATTTGTGTTTCTCAGCTTCAAATAAAGTTTTAAAAATTAATATTGCATGTTTATCTTGCTTTGTCCACTATGTTACCAGTGTAAGAAATGCTCGTTTACAGAAAATCATGTAATGATGAAGGAACACTATAAAAATTTTCAAATTTGTTATATATCTGCAATGAATATTAGCACTTTCCCATAAAAAAGTTTCAAGGAAATTCAAATAATCCTTCTTGGGAAATCATACAGTCAAAATATCTTAAAAAGTGGGGTTTTCAGCTCCAAAGCTATATTAAGTAAGATCTGTGGCACAGATCAGTATATTAATACTACACAGTATCAAAATTTGGTTTCAAGAAAGTGAAAACTAGTGGAGATATTCAACATTCTTTTTTGAAATTAATACATTTTTATTAATATGATTACTGTAAAACATTCAGCAATAACTATTTATATTTATTCAGGTTGCACATTATGCTTAGAGTTTCTTGGATGTTCAGTACAAATTTTTAACCCAATCCAGTGAAAAATAAGTGATTGGTGAGGCTGAGAATACACACACAAAGAATCGCAGAAAATGATGAAATTTAGCTCCGAAGGCCAACCTTCAAAAATTCACAACTAAAAAAAGTATTTGGAGTAGAGCTATGGGATATTGGAAGTTCACATGAATTTTATAGGATTTTTCAGATTAATTTTTTTCAAGAAAATCCATGACGTGAACAGGAAGGTCCTAGGAGGGTTGGTATGGAATGACCCAGGTATAGTATATACATCAAAAAACTTCAAACAATATACAGCCCTACACATATTTATGAATAGGATTTATTAAATAATATTTTCATACACAAACAAGATGGTTTAAGTTTTACCCCTTGAAAAAGCAAAATACATTCAAAGGCCAGAAAAATAGAACACCCTATACTTTTAAGAGGCTTATATTGTCAGAGAGGAGCTGATTCAGTTCTATTAAATTTTAACTTTTGATAATGTATTTAATGGTGGTGTCTAACTATGTTTTATATTGGATAGTATTTTTCAGTCTCGCTCCCCTAGACAACAGTATGGAATTGTGGCATTAAACTCACCAGAGTGATGGCAGCATCATCCTCTACACCGCTGTATCTGAATGTGATGCGATGCCTCTCCATGTCAGCAAAGTATTCCTTTGCCTCTTTGCTTGTACTTGTACCCAAACCTGGAACATAAATTTAAAATTTTTTAATCAAATACTTTTTCAAACAACTACAGAGGGAAATTAGAATTTAAAAAATGGTAATTTACAAACTTTATACTTATATATTTAAACTTTTGAGGAGCAAACCTTTGTAGTACTTTATATGCCATGTTTTATAGTTCTCTGTCTGTTTCTTCCACTCATCAAACTCTGGAATGCTATAGAAGGCCAGTTCCTGCTTGTTCTTGGTTGCCTGCAGACAAAAAATTAACACAGCTCAGATCCAGATTTACAGTGCGTTTGTGATTTCATCCTGTCAACCAAATATTTATATTTTATGCAAAAGTCGTTAAATTTTTCTAGATGATGCAATACGCTAATTAGCTTATTCATGACGTCCTCATAACATATTTGCATTTTGCCTAGTCTCAGCCAGTTTAAGCCCTATATCTGTTTGCTTCTCTCTTAGTCTCTGTGCTCACATTTACAGTATTTTAATACAGCCGAATTCCCAATAAAGCTTTTCTCATTTACATGGTTTTCTGTTTCTGTTGTCAGACAACGGAACAAGTATGAAATAGTTACTGAAACGTGGCCCATTAAGTCTACAACCAGCAGTCACTTCCAAGCCATTTCAAAGCTGCTGCCCTGTGCTGCTAAAATTCTGATTATATAACCACAAAGTTGTCTGACAAAATCACCATACACATAAGTTAAAGACAATGGCTGTGCTGTGATTTCAGCTATTTTTATTTGTCAAATGATGACTCAGAGAGAAAATTAGACACTCATTCACGTGTATGCAGCTGCTGTGCGGTCATCTGAATGAAATGCATAGAGGTGTGCCTGTGGAGGGAAAGCTGGACCTTGCCCTCCTGGGGCAATATTGGCGACTCTCTTCTAAGTAGCTAAGGTTTGTCCAAAAAGTCACTAGATTTGTCACTAGGTGCTTTTGTGAAGAAAACTTACTAAAGCGGTCTGAAAATCCGTTAAATCTAGCAACAAAGGCATTAAGTTAGCTACACTGCCTGTAAATGCTACCCCTGAAAACGCAATAGAAACTGTTTGCGCCAATTAATTTTGAAAGAGCAACGGCCAATGGGGAAAACACAAAACACTCTGCTGGTCGATCAATGATGTAACTTCATCACTTAATCTGAACGACTGACTGACTCATCAGTCAGTCAATCGTTGTGGACAGTTTAGTGCATAACAGATGTACTGAATCATTTTTGTTTAATAAGTTAGCTGCATTTTGTAGCAATGCTTGTTATTAGGTGTACTGAAATGGTAATGTTTAGTAAGTGTGATTCTCTCTCTTACTTTGACAATGGGTGTGATAAACTCCTCCAGGAATGTGTGCTTCAGTAGGGAGGGCCAGTTGTGGTGGAAGAAGTTGATGAGCAGACCTTTGATATGAGAACCATCTTGATCCTTGGACAAGAGAAGAAAATTTACAACTATACAACAGGCTGACTGGCTATTACTTACACTGGAGTTGTGAGAGCATGTCCATGAGGCAGGTTACCTGATCAGTCATGATCATGATCCTGCCGTAGCGCAGGCTTCTCAGTGACTCTGGGTCATCATAGCTTTTCTTGTATTGTAGGCCAACGATTTTGATGATGTTGTTAATTTCAGCATTTTCCATGATCTGTTGACAAAAAGGATAATGTTAGATGACCGACCGGAACATAATAAAGCTCCATTAAGCACTATTTTTATATTTTAAAAAAAAGGTATGTATTATATGAAAGGGGAGCTGCTTTCAGCTCACTGATTTGGCAAAATCAAAACAATGTTGCCTCCTACAGTTGTATGCAAAAGTTTGGGCACCCGTAGGCCCTTCCATATTTCTTTCATTTTTAAAGTGAAAAGAAGTAAATACAACACCAGCAACAAATAGACATTAAACATGACGCTTTTTGTCAAATGTTAAAACACTTACTTTTTTTTCATGGATTTAAAAACTAGAAAAAGTAGTAATTTTGGCATATACAAAAGTTAGAGCACCTTACTAAGTTAGCACTTAGTAACCCTCATTATGGCAGATATTACAGCACTCAAACACTTTTTGTAGCAGCTAAGAGTCTTTCTGTTCTTGATCTGGGAAATTTCACCCACTTATCCTTGTTGACCATTTAAAGCTGTGACATATATTTAGGTTGTCTTGCATGCACTGCATGTTTAAGATCAATTCACAGATTTTCAATGATGTTGAAGTCAGTGGACTGTCAGTACCATTCCAAAAGCTTTAGTCCTGTGTTGTTCTAGAAGTACTCCATGGATTTTAAAGATTTTGAGCTTTGGATCATCATCGTGATGTATAAGGCAGCCTTCTTTTAGTTCCGTCCAGAATTTGCTATTACTGAGTAGAATCCATTCTCTCCTGGACGTGTAATGTTTCCTGTGCCACTGGCTGCCACAAAACCCCAAAGCAAGCCATGCATATCAGTTGGCTAGGTGTTGTTTTCATCAAATATTGCTGCTCCTTTTCTCCAAACAAACCTTTGTTGATTGTTATCAAGAGTTCAATTTTCACTTCATCTTCACCACATCAACAAATCGACTCTCCAGTTGTTGCTTCGTATACTTCCGATGTTGAGTTTTGTGATGAGGTGGCAAGTAAAGTTTGCTACTGATGTCTCATCCATGTAGACCCTGTTTGTGCAAGCTGCACACATTTTTGCATACAACTCTATAAACCCTGGGCAAATGCCTCCAGCAAAGGAGCTGACACAGGCTAAGTGTTCACCATCTCCTCAACAAGAAATGACTTTAAGTAAAGGTGCAGATGGTAAGAAAAGTACATAATGCATTGATAGCGTCTTTTGTCAGACCCTCGCTGCCAGGTAGACAACAATACCTTAAAAAATCCACACCCTGATGACTGAGTTAATTCCCTGACTGAGTTATTCAAAGTTTAGTTGTGTAGTGTTAATTTGTCCACCATCTGAAAGTTAGGTAGTTGCTAACACTGTTTTTAACAGATTTTTTGTGGGAGAAATTTCCCCTATATCCAGTTTCATACCTGCTTGTGTGTTGCCTCTCGCACATTAAGGATCTTTCCTCTCAGTGGGAACACTCCATAGCGATCACGTCCGATGACTCCCAGTCCAGACACAGCCAGAGACTTGGCTGAGTCTCCCTCAGTGAGGATTAGTGTGCATTCAGCAGAGTGTTTTCCACCTGGGACACGGATATGGACAAGATTCATAATTTATCAGTGTGTAGCACTGTATAGTTTTCATGTCAACTCAAAGGAGTTATTGATCTGTGTAAATGTTACTGCTAACTGAATGGCTATTTTCCAAAATTACTGTAAATTCTCAAAAATGTATCTTTCATAGCAGACATTCTTAACTTTCTTACTAGAAAGTAATTTTCTATTCAGGTGTCCCAGTAAGCCATAACAGTGTGGCAGAGAGCCAGAACGTACAGTACAAAGTAGCTGAAATTTAAACAGCTAAATGGAATTCCAAATTTATTAACACCTGCGCTTTTCCTACTGTTATATGTCAAAATGTCTCTCTTGAAAAAGGCCTACGGACAATAGTTTACCAAAAAATGGCAAAGTAGAATGACTGAAATGAATCAGTGAGTGAGAACAGTATTTCTGCGCAGTGGGTATGAAATGAATATGTAGTTGGAATTAGTGTTATAAAAATACACATTATCCTGAATGTATCATGACATGTTAAAAATGAAAAACAGTTTGCATTAACAGCAACCAGAATCAACAAAGTTTTGTTAATGTGATAAAATTTTACTTAGAAAATGCTGAAGATTATTAATACAGGCCTGGTTCAGTCTCCAGTTGAGATAAATAAAGGCTCTGACCAGTATTATAGAATTCATGGCCTATTTGACCATGTTAATTAAGCCTATACCATGCACTGATCAAATTACAATGCATAATATGCAAATACTTCACTCATGAGCAACACTTCACAACCATTAAAGTGCTATGTAAAACTCTCACTACTGCACATCAACATTTAAGATTTAGATTAATAGGCAACAACTACAGCTTTGCCACTGGTGGTGGACATGCAAGGTTCTACACATTAATAAATAATCCCACTGTTTACACACCAGCATCATTGGCGTCGTCTAGCTTGGGGATGCCTTTGATCTTACTGTGCTTCACGGATGAGCACTTTTTATTCAGCTGTGTCTGAGCTTTGAACTTCACCCAGTTGAGTATACTCTCCACAATCCCACAGTTAGTTGCCTGTGGGTGACAAAGAGACAAAATTCTTTCATGACAGATACCCAACTATTTTTACATGAGAAAACAAAAACAGTGAGGAGTTGAAAGCAAGTGAAGAAAATCCTTACAGCCCTGATAAACTTTTCTGACAGGAGGCACTTGGACCCAAAGCTTTTGGTTTGGAGTGTCATGTTCTCCTTGGTCTGGGAGTCAAAGCTGGGATTCTCAATCAGAGCATTCACAAACACCCAGATGTGGTTCTTCACCTGAGGCATGAATGAGAAGAAGGTCAATCACTTTAACACATAGTTGCAGTGAAAACACCACAATCACTATGATTTAGAAATTTTGCACAAATCTGTTAAGACACCTGGAAGGGTTTGACTGACACTCCTGCCTTGTTCTTCTTCTTCACCACTTCAATAAGTTTGGACACAATCTGGTCCACCACATAGTCAATGTGCCTGCCACCCTGGAACATATATATCCTCATGTTAAAACATATTTTTACTCTCTGCCTCTATGTCTACTTATTCCACTTCTAATCATTTACATATGGATACATATGGAGTATCACTGCTGATTTTTAGATACCTTGGTAGTGGCAATGCTGTTAACAAAGCTAATTTGTTGGAATCCTTTCTCGCTCATGGTGAGGCAAACCTCCCAACGATCATTCACAGTTTCATTCACCACCTTCAGGGCCACGCCGGTCTCGTCCAGTTTGTCCTTCACATACAGATCCACATAGCTACGGAACCCATTAACCTTCAGTGGCAAAAAAGGTTCAGGTTAGGTTCGGTAAATTAGACAAGATTAGATTAGGTAACAAATATTCAACTAAATAAAACCATTTAAAATCAAAAATGAAAATTGCTATGAGGCCTGTAATTAGTTACGACCACATCAATGTTAAGGAAGAAAAAAAAACATACAATGACAACACTAGTAATAGCAGCTTTATATTAAAGTGCTTTCAGAAAGTATTCAGACCCCTTTACTTTTTTCACATTTTGTTATGTTGGGAAAACATAGGGACAACTCTGTGAATGTCCTTGAGTGGCCCAGCCAGAGACCTGACTTGAAACTAATGGCAGTCTACTGATGGTCCCCATCCAACCTGACAGAGCTTGAGAGGATCTGCAGAGAAGAATGGCAGAAAATCCCCAAATCCAGGTGTGCAAAGCTTGTCACATCATTCCAAACAAAATTCAACGCTGTAATCACTGCCAAAGGTGCTTCATCTAAGTACTGAGTAAAGGGTATGAATACTTATGTCAATGTGATATTTCCTTTTTAATAAAATTGCAAAAAATAATATAAAATTCATTATGAAATGACAAAGTGATTTCCTCTCACTTTGTGATATGAACTCACAGTAGCAGGTATTTAGTGTAGATTGATGATGGGGAAAAAATTAATTTAAATGATTTAAGCATAAGGCTGCAGCATAACAAAATGTGAAAAAAAGTGAAAGGGGTCCCAATACTTTCTAAATGCACTGTAAATACCTTCCTATCAGTTTCTGCGTGTCCTACATGATAGAGGTTTATACCCGAGTGCCGCTACTGCATATATAGTATAGTGGCTTCAGAAAATATTCTTTTCCCTTCACCTTTTGCAGAGTTTATTGTGTTGTAGATTTAATTTTAAATTCATATAAATGACAGTTTTGCCAATCAATCTACATTCAATAACTCATAATGAAAAAAAGTGAAAAAGTGTTCCCCCTTTGACAACATTTACAGCGTTGATTCTTCTTCAGTTTGCACACCTGGATTTGGGCAATTTGTCCCATTCTTCCAGGAAGTTCCTCTCAAGCTCCATCAGATTGAATGGGAAGTGTCTGAACTGCCATCTGCCTGAACATTTGAAATTAAATGTCTAACACAATCCAGCATGCAAAACATGAAGGGGTCTGAATATTCTCTGAAACCAATTAATTCTATTATTATGAACATCCAGACTAGAACACTGATTAAAGACCAAAACACAACAGTTAAAGAGTGTAATCTTTGATCTTTTTACTATTCTCATGAAACCTGGTACACATACAGTGAGTATAGGAATGCTGATATCCAAATTTGCAGTCACAATTCAACTGGTAGGAAAAACACAGGAACAGTAACCTATACATTTATTTTTTAAAAGATAAATCGATAAATTGGCCAGGCCTATCTATTCTACATTTATATATTTACTGCACGGTATATACTATACTGTAAAGTGTCCCACTCAGTACAGTGATGTCACAGTTCTTTAATAAAAATGTTTAAGTCTCAAATCAGCACATTCTACTTTTTATATGTACTTGTATATTCCTATCAGTTTTGTTTCTACTACAAATTAGCTTGCCTAATTATGACAGACACAAAAACTGTAAATAATTTAAATAAGGTGTAATCATTTTAAATGTATCTGCATTGTTAAGCACTCCATATAGTTCAAAAGAGGTGAATGCTGTACATTGTCCTCATGTCTTAACTGTAGACTGCTTGCTTTCTCATGGCTATCAACCAGTGGTTACATGCCTGTGTTACTTCCTCATTCCACACAGTGCCAGTGTATCTAAACATGACTAGATAACTATTTGTAGAAAGCCATTTTCACATAGAGAAATGCTAAAACAACAGGATGTCTGAATCACGTTTGCACCACATAATACAACTTGCTACAACTCATCAAGAGTCGTGAAGTACGGAAAAAACCTGATTTCTGGCTCATTTAGGACACAATGGCTCATACCTCAAAGACATGAAACTGTAATCAAAATTTAAACCTCCATCTAGAATATCTTTACCAAATTCATGTCTGACATGAATATGACAGCTGGAACTACAATGTTAGTTAAACCTCAAAACAAACTTTAAAGCTAGGACAGTACAGCAGAGAAAAAAGTGTGTAATTAGATTGACACTTACAGGCAACTTTTTCCCATTCAGTGTTACTTTGACCCCTCTGCAGGAGCCCGCTACATCATATGCTCTGCGAGTAAGAAGCGCTACAATATCCTTGTCCAGTTTCTCCATCTTGAACTTGGCCAGGTCTGGCTGGAATGTCACGCAGGTGAAATCATCCCCATCAAAGAACTTGATCTTGGGGTCAGAAGTCTTGGTCATGTTGTTCTGCCACGTCTGAGGAAGTGAAACACGTTATCACGCACAAATACTTGCTGCTGCCTGAAAAGTCTTCTTATCAACTTCTAGGTTAATTTCTTGTGAATAAATGATATTCTATGCAGCGTTTATGTGTGATCCTCTTGAACTCAGAACATCCTCACTGTGTCCAGTGCATTTAGTCCCAACAACTGTGATATGGACCACCATGTGACTTAAGAGTTCTGCTCATACAACCCTCAAGGGTGCAGCTAAAAATGGTGTTAATATACACAACCTTACCTCAGATATGACCAGATGTCAAAACCCTATAAAACAGCAATTACTTCATTCAAAGATCAAGTGTCACTGGTAAGATTTGTTATAAAATGTGGCACAATCAGATCAAATCAGTCACTAGTCTGTAAACAAACAGGACCATCACCTTTAGGGTGCGTACAGCTCAGCTGACATTGAACACATTAGCAGCTTCTACAGACTGTAAAGGCAACTACATGCTACTTTGACAGACATTACAGATCTGCTGCAATTACTGTATTTACAGTACAAAACAGGAAGTACACATGCCTTTTCCTGCAAAAACAAAGCTAATACTTTTCTCACAGAGACAGATATGCATGAGAATGACCACAAAAAAATATTGATTATTACAGTCCACTAGTTTATCTTTCAGCATAGTGTAAGAGATTAGCTTTTACCAAGGAAGCAAACATCCTCTTTGTGACAAGCAATAGGAATTGCAGTATTAATTCAAATCAATACTGAATATAAACGATTGGCCCTATGTAGAATCTTTAACAGAAGAGTCATCCTCACCTGTTTGAAGCTGTGTCTGTATTCCTTGCAAGCCGTTTCCACTGTGAACTTGGTACTGAAGATGTTGCAGAGTTTAGCACCATAACCATTTCTACCACCTGGGACCAAATAAACAGTTAGCATTGCAGAGGTTAAAATTCACCTTTCTGAACTGACTTCAGCAACCACTAATAAAGATGTAAAGATGGCTCTTCTCACCTGTCACCTTTTTCTCATCATCATCATAGTTGCTGGAGGTGAGCAGGTGGCCAAAAATGAGAGCTGGGACGTACATCTTCTCATCCTTATGCTCCACCACTGGTATTCCTTTACCATTGTTCCATATGGAGATGGTGTTGGACTCACTGGTGGAAGCCGGATAGAGGAAAATTAATGAGTTAGAGAAGCTATATGGATAGAACCTGGACACAGATAATCTGAAATATATCAATGTGTAGGTATTGAACCTCAATACTTTACAGGTATTTTAATTAGGATTAATTACAGTCTTGTATAGATAATACTGATGAATTCGAGAAGTTTGGCCCAGAAAAAAAGGTCCTGTAGAAATGCATTTTCCATTTCCTCAACTCAGCAAATTTAAAAAAATATCACTTTGTTATCAGTAACAAAACCCAGGTATTGTGCTGGCACCGGTATCGAAAAAAAATTAGGGATTCACTATCTTGAGAGTAAATGCCCCCGGTATTTGCATTTGAGTCACTTTATTGCACTATCAATTGGTTCTAATGAGTGATTAGTAAGTGATTAGTAAAGTACTGTAAATGTGTCAGTGCAGTGGAACTTGTTGTCTGAATAGAGAAAAAAAAAGTGAAAGACATTTTTGCCTTTATATATAAAAAAAAGCTTTCAAAAATCTGAAAGTGGGGTTTAAACAATGTTAAACCCCATTAAACATCTGTGGCGAGACCTGAAGATTGCAGTTCACAGATGTTTCCAGGCTCAGCCTGGAAGAACAGGGATAAACTTCCCAAATCCGGGTGTGCAAAGCTTGTAGAGACTTACCCAAGAAGACTCAAAGCTGTAACTGCTGCCAAGGGGGCTTTTACAAAGTACTGAATTAAGAGTCTGAATTCTTTTGTAAATGAGAGATTTCAGTTTTTTATTTTAATAAACTACCAAAAATATATACATTGTTCATTTTCAGAAACTTTCGATCCAGAGCGTAAGACAAAAGGTTCAGCGCAGTAACAAAGATTTTAATTGTTTCTGTGTAACAAAAGATATAACTTGATATTTATTAATCTAGCTTCTTCTAATTCATTTAATAGCTTAATTGGTCATTTCAACTGCGATTTAATGATCAATTAGCAGACGGGCATGACACTAACACTAATAGAAATTACGTTAAGTAACTGTCAAACCTACGCCATGGACATTCTACTTTGCTGAAGGGTTGTGGAGCCACATATTTTGTCGCTGGTATGTGACATTCATTAACCATGTCTAGACTAATTTTTCCTTTTCCTGCATTTGCTCCTCACTAGGGGGCTCTTCTGCAGCAGCATGAGCTGTAGAAGCTAAAGTAAAATCAAAACAGTGAATATAATATAAATTCTAGTTATCATTCAGTGAATATCAATTAAAAAATCATCGGTGTTTTGCATGCACAATATGCTTCAGGTTACCTGAAGGCAAACTCGTACTGCTACAGGTCAAAAATCTGATGAGTCACAAAATATGGTTTAACACCAGAAAAATAAGGTGTAATATCAGCAGTAAGTCTGAGGCCACACGCACGTCTTTCTCCAATTACCAAAAACAAGTTTTTACTTTAAAATTTGAACAGTAGATAAATAATTAAACAAAAGACTTTTCGTGCCCCTGCAAATATTTCATTTTGCAGTTATTTCGTTGATTTTAGAACATTTAAGATAGTCTACCATGTTTGTTGTTAACAACAGCGTTGTTAAGTTTTCACGCAATCGTATATGTCAGTCTATTTTTTTTCTTCGCCAATACCTGTGATGTCAGAGATACAGGCAAAACAGAGTAACTAAATAGAGTGAGTGAATGACAGACTTGATCAAAGAATTGTTGGCTGGGGAGCTTTGCGTATTTTACCGGATTCATTAACCAGAACCGGATCCAAAATGGAGCTGGCTTTCAGAACACGCCCCTGGTCTTCACCAACCTGATATGATTTGGTGTGCATTCAAAAGTCCACAAAAGAACCCTATGTTTTATCTAGGCTTTAACATTGCTAAAGCATGCATCCAGTTTACACACGAGAAAAGATAGATGGAGAGACACTGGAGCAATGCTCTGCCAGAGCTATGGGGGTGTTGGGAGTGTCAGTGGTCATGAGGTAACAGTGGGGTGCATGTCAGTGTCTGGGTGGAAATGCATTTTTGAATAAAGGGGAAGGGGTGAAGGGGTTCAAGTAAAAACAATCTATAACATCAGTCAATGCCCCTCACCTCTGGTATGCAGTTTGGTTTGTTGTTACTCAAAACAAAGATATCTGAGTGTTTACTAAGCTCACCCACAAACAAGCTGAGTGAGCTGTGGAGAGGAGCATTAACATCTCCATAAAACCACACTAGCAGCAGAAACCTGAGTGCCATAGGGCTAATAGTATCACTATACAGCAGGGGACATTAGAGAAAGCAGCAGCTTGGCTGAAGGACACTCTGCTGTTTAAGCAGTCAGATGTGGAAGCAGCTGCCAGGCCGGAGGTGAACCGCATATAAAACAAGAGCTCAGCGCATTTCATCACAGGCTCATTATACTGTATACTACATGGATCCATGACTCAAACCTTCTCCATCTACTGCATATATTCACCAAGCTACAGCAAGAAAATACATAGCTGGTCCAGGTTTTCCAGCCAGACTATCAGCCTCAGAACATATTGATATGGGGGAAAAAAAGCCCAGTCTCTGAGAAAGTCAAAAGCATTTTCCTTCATCAAAGGAGCTACCTGTTGGGTTCTAAGGATGTAATGAGCTCAAAATAGTTATGGATAAATTTGAATCAAACTCAGTTGAAAAGTTGGTCAGGGGACAACAAAGAAATTATTAACTGCAATCACATTAAAAATACAACACGTGGAGGTGAAAACACAGTATTTTAACAGTACATATATTACTTTCAATAATTATATTATGAAGCACTGCACTCACGGATCGATGGTGATCTTGATGGCAGTCATGTTCTTGTCCCTTTGTTTGTTGTCTGCTGCATTGACTTGCAAGGAAAAAAAACACCAAAATAAAAAGTTATACATACATAAGGACCCAAACTGATGCTTTCATAAAGTAAAATGAATGCTTCTTCTTGCTAATACCTAACAAAATAATTACTTATTAAAAATGTTGATTGTCTGTTCATTGACTAATTTATAAATCAAATAATTTCAGATCTACACCAAAATAAAAAAAACAACTATTTCCCTCATGAATAGTTTAAATAAAGAATGTCACTGTTGTATCATAAAGATTCAAAGTAAGAAGGAAAGCCGCTTCAAATTAGTCCTTTCTGGTTCATCAATTTATGCTAAGTTCCCACTACATGATTTTAGCCCTGATTTTTCCATTTGCCGACAGTTTTTGCAGGTCAACGACAAAAAGCCCCATGGTAGGGGCCAATTGGCGTTTGCTTGGCCCTGGCAAACTTGATCACTATTTGTGAACTGTTCAAAGACGCAATCTGAGAGAGTCACTGATGCATCATAGACAACCAAAAGATATCTAGCAGGCTAAATGTCTGGACCTGTCGGGGAGGTGTGAAAAGTAGTGTGAAAAGTGTTGTGACCCGGTTGTGACTGGCAATGAGTGCGGCAACAAGCTACAGTCAATGAGAGCGCATGACACGGGGTGAGGGGAAACCCCTGTGAGTAGCTGTACAACATCAACAAGCATGGCTACAAGAAAATCCATTCTCTAACCCATATTCTTTTCTTTTTCTTCCTCGTTTTTTTTGCTGCAAATCAGCGCATAAACAACTTGGATTGCTCGTTTCTTGCAGATATTCATTTTGGAAGGAAAAAATCCTGTCTCGCACATAGTATTGTTTCATTTCCTGCGTCACTTCTCACGTTTTCATGATAAAATGTAGTTTGGAGATCAGCGAACTCTTTGCGGATTCCTCCTGGTGAAAGATCTTGTAATTTGTGAACCCCTGTCGCCGATCAGTCATACAGTTTGCAAACCAAAACAATTTCAAAATTCCTGATTACAATACAAAGCTGTGTAGTGTGAACAGTACAGCAATCTGATAGCTTTTGAAAGTCAAGTGGTATGTACATGGCAATCGTGCTTGATTCAGTTAGTAACCAAAAAAGAAACAAATTATAATTTCACACAGGCTTAAGGACAATGTAACTCCTTTTTGCTGATACAAAAGCAATCATCAACAACCCTCCTGTGTGGTGAGCACAGTGTTGAGCAGCATAATTTAAAAACTGATTACACTGGTGCACCTTAATAACAGAAGCATCAAGCACAGTATTACTCTTACTTTTTACTAAGTCATTAAAACTAATACGTAACAGACAGACTGTACAACTGCTTTATTAACCTTTATTTACCCAGGGAAGGCTGACTGATCACGCTTGCACTTTACTAGGGAAAATAAATAAAATTGCTCTGACCGTGAGGTGCCACAAACACTGAAATTATTATTCAGTCAGCTTCTTCACAGATATCTCTATTCAGGCTACAAACAGTGCACACATAGACAAGCTCACAGAGTGAAACTAATCTCCACATACAGTCCTAGATCAGTGCTGCTGAGCAGAGCCAACAGCAAAATGTCATTCAATGAATGATGCTGACATTTTTATAGACTTCAATATTCCAGTTCTGGAAGGACAGTCTCAAATGACAAATGAAGCTTTATATTAACTGTGCAGGTTAGTGTCAAAGTAAGATGAACAGTGTGTATTCCCTTACCCAGAATTTCATCAAAGATTTTGTACAGTCCAGGTACGTAAGTGATTTCTCTCTGGTTCATGCCAGTATCTTCATCAAAAACCCACATTTGCTAAAAGGTAGAAATAAAAACAGTAAGTGCAGCCCATAAAATTCTGCTGTTCATACAAGACTGAATGAATAAATGTCAAATGATCAGACTTACGTGTCAGCTTATTACCCTGTAGTGTATCCATAAATTAACTCTAGGTCAACATGGAATTTTGAACTGAAACAAGGTAGCAAGTAACACTTTTTTAGTTATTGTTTAAGCTATTGATTATTCCTACAATTAATAACAACATAAAAAGTAAAAAGTAGGTTTCGAGAAGCTGGAAGACGCAAATGTTGGATGAAAACTATTTGCCTTTCAAAATGGCTTAAAAGATTAATCAATTATCAAAAATTATATTTTAAGTTGATCGACAGAAATGTAGTAAATGAGTATTTATTTTGATAATCCACTTGTTGTTTAAGTAATTTTCTAAGCAACAACTAGCTCATCATATGTAAGCATTTTCCACTTTTCTCTGCTTAATATCGATGTAAACTGAAAGTTTTGGATTCTGAACTGTTGGTTCAGGACAAAACAATTAAAGATTTCACCTTGGACTCAGGAAAAATGTTTAACAGATAATCAAGAAAATAATTACATTGTGATCTATTGGGGTTTAGCTTCTATCTTTATCTTTTTAACATGTTTTTGCTGTTGAGTCAGTTCTACATCCTGGATATAATCCTCAAACACATACTGCAGACCCCTGTCTGCTTCTCTCTGAAACTGCCTTTTCATTTTTCCTTAAATTGGATAACATTTCTTCAGGGAGTGCAGTTAGTGACAGTGTGGGTGCCATGCTAGCTCCGACAATTTGACAGACTAGCAGCGGCTTGAAAACAATGGAGCGGGGCTTTGCAAAGGGTCAACTGAACATTTAACACATACGTATATATAAGTAAATTTCAGTTTCTTTAAGACACAGGTCAAGGAAGAAATATATATATATATTATATATATATATACACACATATACATACATACATACGCACACACACACACACACACACACAAAAATGTTACGGTGTACTCAGCAGACTGCCAGGGCAGCTTTTTACAAAGAAACACCTAAAGGTCCCCTAATAACATTAAAAAAACATGTCAAATTAGCAATGTTTATGAATTACAATGTATGACTGAAAGGGGCTCATCAGTCTACCCCTCAAATCAACAATGGAAAACAGTTTGCTCAGGATTCACCTGGGTGATGGGCTCAACAGTGCCAATGTATGTGTCTGGACGGAGAAGAATGTGCTCTAGTTGGGTCTTCTTCTGATACACTCGCTCCACAGACAACTTTGCGCCCGCCTTGTCTTTCTTTGCCCCTTCCATCTTGCCAGTATCACCTCTGCCATTCGCAGCCTCCTGTTTGACAGAATTGTTTTTGTTATTAGTAAAATTCATAAGTGTGTTTAAGCCCCCAGCCCTAAGAAACGACTGTGCTGTTGACATCAGATTATCAGTGCTAACCACCATATGGAGAACAGCCTATACCTCTCTGTGGCTTTCTGATTTTGGTCACAAATAGTCAACAGAAGTAAAAAACCTGGCCATCATACTATAAATGGAAGGCGGAGGTGTATCAGATTGCGATAGTTCTGAAGTGAGTTTTAGATCTTCTCTCCTCTAATCCAAACTACAGTAATATTTGTGAAAAATAAATATTAAATTCTCAGTGTTGGTGAACATCAGATGCAAGATTTTTCAAATATTTTTTAAGTTAATTAATGAAAATAAGTAATAATGAAATAGATAAACTTACAAGTATATTTGTACATTTATATACTGCAAAACAAAAAAAGAAACCTTGAGCCTTACATCTACAAATGTAAATCAAAAACTAACATTTTAGCTATGAACGGAACTGGGGTGAAATTAATGACCCATCTGCCCGATTCTTGTCAACACATATCCAATAAATGAAGACAGGGTGGAGACTCGAGCTCAGGCTCCTATAATGCCCTGCACAAGTAATAAAAACACAGAGTGGCTTGAGAAAGTATTAGACCCCCTGAATACTAGATGGATAAAATTGCCATTTTTGCCCAAGAATATACACCGAATAACCCATGATGACAAAGTGAAAACATGTTTTTAGAATTTTTTACAAGTTTTGTTAAAAAACAAAAACTTAAATCTCTCATTTACAAAAGTATTCAGACCTTTAATTCAAGGTCAGATTTATTGAGAAACCTTGGGCAGCAATTACAGCCTCAAGTCTTCTTGGCTTAGTCTCTACAAGCTTTGTACGCCTGGATTTGGACAGTTTATCACATTCTTCCTGATAAATCATCTCGAGGTCCATCAGATTGGATGGGAAGTGTCTGTTAACTGCCATCTACAGGGCTCTCCACAGTTGTTCTATGGGGTTTACGTCTAGGCCACTCAAGGATAATCAGAACCTAGTCCGGAATCCACAGCACTGTCTTGGCTGTATGCTCCAGGTCATTGTCTTGCTGAAAGCTAACCAAGTCAACCAGGTGATGATTAATATCTGGTGCTTGGAGTTCTGGAGGCCTTACTGATGGAGTGCTGCTGGGATGGTCGACCTTCTGGCAGGTTCTCCCATCTCTGAGAGGACTTCTGAAGCTCTATTGGAATGACCCTTGTGTCTTTATTTTGGTGTCAAATCAACATATAGACATATCTCAACAATAATTAAAGCAAACAGGATCCACCCGACACCAAATTGCATCGCCACAGCAATGGGTCAGAATTCTTTTGCAAGTGAGAGATTAGTCCGTCAGTTTTTTAAATTTTTAATAAATTTGCAAGAATTTCTAAAAACATGTTTTCACTTTGTCAATATAAGTTATCTAGTGTAGAGTAGCAAAAATAGGAATTTAATCAATTGAAAATTAGATCTACAAGATGAAAAGTGCACAAACAGTGAAGGGGTCTGAAAACTTTCTGAAGCCACCATATACTATAACGCAGGACTGCAAGTCAGCTGAATTCCAATTAACCAAAGGTGTTTTAACGAAAATGTTGAAGGCCACAGAAATGTCTAGAAATGAACATTTCGTCATTCACAAATTTCTTCAATCTTTCCAATCTTTTGCAACCTCATGACATAAAATATAGTAAGGCAAGGTAAATCAAGTTTATACACTTACCAAGTATCTTGTTAGTAAGGTACAATGCATAAAAATCATGCAGATACAGGTCAGAAGCTTCAGTTAAAGTTCACATCAAACATCGGAATGGGGAAAAATGTGAGTCAGTGACTTTGACCATGGTATGATTGTTGGTACCAGATGGGCTGGTCTGAGTATTTCTGAAACTGCTGATTTCCTGGGATTCTCACACACAACAGTCTCCAGAGTTTACTCAGAATTATACGAAAAACAAAAACCATCCAGTGAGTGGTTGTTCTGAGGCAGCAGATGGTAGGGTCAGTATTTTGTGACAACAGCATGAATCCATGGACCCAACCAGCCTTGCGTCAACAGTCCAGGCTCGTGGTGGTGGTGGTGTAATGGTGTGGGGAATGTTTTCTTGGCATGCTCTGGGCCCTTTAATACCAATCAATCATGGTTTGAATGCCACAGCCTATCTGATTATTTTTGCTGACTATGTGCATCCACTTATGTGACCAATTTGCCCATCTTCTAATCTTCTAACTTCCACCATGTCACAAAGCAAAAGTTTTACATAAGGAAATTGAAAGTTTTACTAGAGTTATAAATATTACATCAGACAGGATATAAAGAAACACAATATAAAAAGACAAATATAAACAGGATTTAAAAGAGTCGTGGGTTTAAAGGTACTCTACCTACACTACACTTAAATATACAGAATATAACCTGTGACAACAGTCTCACAAGTACTGCTGTTAGTCACCTAATTTAAAAAGCAGGTGAATTACATCTTGTAAAATCACAAGGTGCTAAAAGGGAGGCTATGCTGACTAAATACAGAAATAATTATTACCAGATAGATTTTTTTTAAAATGGCACAAAATCTGGTATTCAAAGCCATGCTATTACTGCAAGGAGCTGTCACCGCAACCCCAAACCAGAATTTAAAGTGAAACGGATCTGACTCCGGCGATTACTTTGTGTGAACGAGGGTCTGTGTGAAAGGGGTCTGGGTCACCATACTGGTTACTACCCGTTTATGAAGTGTCTGCCCCTGCGCCTTTGAAAATTCCCTCTTCTTGGCAATAGAACACATCTCCCATAGCATGACTAGGTTACGAAACTAGGTTCAGCGTTGTTTTCCAGACTTGGAAGTTAAACAAGTTCAGTGAAACACCGAGTAGTTAACTCGCTTCAAAGTGATACACAGCGTATAAAACACAATTAGTTCTCTCCTAATGTTCCTGACGGCCAAAGCGGTGCTTTTAGGACTCACCGGGAACAATAAAAACAATAGTTAAACGAGATAGTAGTTTCACCGAGACGAGACTTACTCCATTCATTATATTTATACTGTAATAAACAGCGTACCTAATGATGTTAGTAAGTGAGGCCGCAAGACTCTTCTGTCTATGAATGCTTAATTATTAACGAACAAGGTTTATTTGAAGTAGTAGCTAAGATTTCTTCGTTACGTTCATGCCCAACTTTATTCTGAAGACGTAAGCTAGGGGTCCTGGGAGCTGCAGTAACGTTACGGTTGCTGTTGTGTCGAAGTCTGTTTTATCCTGAGACAAAATGCTATTAAGAGACTGCATCAGTTGTTATATTCGTAAAAACTCCCTAGGGGTCCTGCATCAAGGCAACGGCCTTTGTAACCCGGTCAGAATTTAAATGGAGACCGCAGCTGGCTGGTCTCGGGTAAGCTTCTCAGTGGACAGGAGAATAGACACTTGGTAGGAGATTTAAATGCTAGCTCAAGCTTGTAGCGACCCGCTGCACTGTGCTAAGGTGAACATAACACTTTTAGGTATAATACAAGCACTATTTGTATTGTAAAGTATTAGTTAGTTAGTTAGCAAGTTGTATGTCAAACTAACTTACCATCCAAGCCAGACCCCCGCTTCCTGCTGCGCCGTTGGACATCTTCCTTTGTGATCCTAATTTTTAGTGATGCAGCTCGCAAAATGTATTCAATTCCAATGAAATAAAAAGTCCGTCAGCATAACAAACGCCTCAGTTGCTGAAAGGTACACAAACCTGTTTATCTCCCATGTTCTTTCTTCGTGTGCTTTAAAGATAATCCTTTGAATGTATCAAAACAAGCGGAGGAGGGGAGTGTATCGCGGCTATTGTTAAAATCGACAAGCGGTGGCACAGTAGGCCTAAACTTCCAACAAAGATGCTAACCGGGCTACTTGCTGCAGAATAAATACTGTACAAAACGCACGCATTAATGGGTTTACAATTTCATGTGAAATCTCAGAATAAATAATAACAGAATAAAACATGAGTTTAACTGAAATGCTTTGAAAACGACCGACTTAAATACTTTTCATTTAGAAATAAAACGATTATTCGCTAATAGCAACATCCGCCGTCCGGCTACGCCATCTGCAAGACAGACGGCGAATCGTCTCGAGGATAAACTGACCAATCAGGCATCTGGTTTTCAAAGACACCGGTATTTCGACCAATAGGAAAAGTGAACTTTCTTTGACTCGTGCTCTTTTTTCAACGCAAGATGGCGGCAAAAATGCACTCAAACCTAATAATTAAAAGACCAGACAGTGTGTAATGTAATGCATGCTATGCCATAGTCTTGTTTTAGACTCCACTACCAAACTGCAAAAAATATCTTTATTATACCACCATACATTTTTCTGAAATAATGTCTTTCCATTACATCAATACTTACATTTAATTTGCTTCATTTGTAATTCTACACAATAATGTAACTGGCAATGGTAAGATGTAAAATTACCATAGCCCAGTATTAAATAATACACTCACCAATAATTACAGCATTATACTAGCAGGAGAACTGAAGCAACCTGTGCTGATGAGGGTTTCAACCCTGGTTTGCTGTGTGGAATTTGTCCAAGCCTCACAAATTACAGACACATTCACAGTGGAGGCAAAGTTAAAAAAAACTATGGCTTTATGGTTAAAACTCGATCCAATCAAATTTTAAAATGTGTGGCAACATCTGTACTTTGTGATAGGTACAAAACTCATGTTGCCATTCATCTATGATTAGACCACTAATATTTAATCAACCTGGAGGACTTACACATATTTAAAAACATTGCACTGATTTGTCAACATATATCAATGTTAGAGCCCAATCTACCATTCAAACAGTTAGCTCTGAACTTTTCAGAGCAGCCAAGAATGAAAACGTATTAGGGGTCCAGTTTTGTTGAGAAAAGAAACTGTTAAGCATCTTCTAGGTGGATGAGGATTTCAAATGAAGACTCTTCTGTCTCCTTCAAGCTCTGTCTGAACAGCTGAGAGTGCTGCCACAATGTTTCCCCTTCTCCACCACTGAGTTCTGCTACAATGAGGAAGTCTGAAGAGCCGGACAAACTGGAAAACGACTGCATCTTCCCATCTGACGGTTCAAACAAAGGAGAGGAAATTATTAGGCGGGCTCCTAGCATAAAATCGAATTTTGAGTACTTTATCAGAGTATCTATTACATAACTATACCTCCCAAGAATTCTGTAGTAATTTGGCCTGACTGCAAGTGCCAGCAGACTTTCCCCGTGTGGAAGGTCTGGCTACTGGCCATGATCGAGACAGACTTTATCTTCATTCCCACTGGAGCAAAATCAAACTTCCAGCTGATTCGTCCCATAGAGGAGCCTTCTGTTCGAGCTATGTACACCTTATGAAAGAAATACAATCAAATCAGAACACCTACAGCTGCATGTACAGTAGTTCCAGGGGTCTGGAGTTTATTCTATTCTTCCGTATTCCCTTACTATTTTCTGATATTATGCTTTGTTTCATGTTATGAGATATTTCCAATCTGTTCCTAATCCTAGTCATATTCAAAATAAATTCAATTTAAGTTTTAAAAACACAGCTGGCAGAATCATCTTGTGTAAGTAAGTGCTTGCTCTAGTGCTGGTGGGTTGATTAAATAGGTGCCTATGACAACGTGCTTCCTTTTAAAATGAATATACCCTCTTTTCCTGGCCTGGTAATCAGACTAAATTGCCATTTTGTATAATTTCTTTCATTTATCCTGATATTGTGTTCATGTCATTTAATTTATAGTTGGGGGTAGAAGGGGGATTATTTTATAAAGCCACGCAACAATTAGTCAATCAATCAATAAATGGATCCCAAAAAAAAAGTTAATCTGCAACTATTTTACAAACAATTTGTTTCAGTGATTTTCCGAGCAAAATGCCATTTTTATGGCTGGTTCCAGCCTTTCAAATAAGAGTATTTGCTGCTTGTTTTTTTTTCATTATATAGTAATTAATGTATTTGTGTTTTCAAAAGTTGGTCAGATAAAAGAAGCAAATTAACAACATCGTTTGGGGCTCCGGGAAAGGTCGTTTTTCTTTAATCTTCATTGACTAAATGATTAATTGTGAAAATAATCAGCAGATTAATCAATAAAGAAAATAATCATTAGTTGCAGCCCCAATTTTTTGTGGTTTGCCCTCACCAATAGACATTTTCTATGGCAGACATTTTGACATGTCAAAGCAGGAAAAGCAAAGGTGTAAAAACCATGAATGAAGGCTGTGTTCCATTAACGTGAGCCAGGTCCAGGGTTTGCTATCATGCCTACTGGCTAACTGACTAAACTTAACTATGTCAATATAAGAGCTGTTTTATCCATAAGTCAACTTACAACAGCCTGTGTTGATGATCTTGTGATGATGAAAACTACTCATCCTGTGAAAAAGTTGTGTAAGGTGTTCTCTACCTCTGGAAGAATTTTCTGAAGTCTTAGAAAATAACTCTGGTGATGGCACCTGGGTTATCACAGTTTGGGCTTGGAGTCTACAAATTTTTTATCAAGAAGCCTAAATTATGAACTAGAGGCTTTGGGTTTGAAAGACATAGCCATAAACAAGGCAGGAAAGGTCACTGAAAAGATTCTGTGAAGCTGCATTATGGGAAGGGTTTTGCAGATTACTAGGAACAAAAAGTCAGGATATCTTGACTCCTGCTGCATCAATTTTGCCCATTCTTTTTGTAACCCGTCTCTTCGGAGTTTCCCTGTTTTATAGATATGCAATTCTAAATTAGTGGATTGCTCTTTCAGATTAATATCTTACCCTTAATGATCTGAGTTACAGGTTTCTGGACTTGTTTTTTAACTAAGCCATTTGAAAGTTAATGGGACTTAATGTAAAATTGTCACTTTTAACACAAAATGAATTAAAATGAGGAAACACTTCAAACTTGAATTGCTCTGTAACTGTTTTGGAATGATATGAAGTATTTTTTTCACTTTGGGCTATAAAAATAAGGCATGAATTTTGAGACTGGAATTTTCCCTGCTATTATTATACCTTTAAAATTAAAGACATTCTACATTTAGATTAAAAGAGAATTTGCTTTTAGAGTGGCTCAATTTTAAGTTATCACTGTTTTGAAACTGATGTATTTTTCTTGAGATCATCAAGAATACTTTAGCGCTAATCATAGAATATTGCAGAAAATATTATCTGAACTGAAAAACATGGTTTTGTTAATCACCGTACCATCTGCCAGTCATTTTCCACCTTTCTGAAGACTGAGTCCTTCCTCCATACACACTGATCCCAGCTTTGAATGACCTCAGAGCTGTTTGACAGTCGACAGTACTGGTCTTTGGTGGCACTGTAGCACACATGCAGTAACCTGTCACTCTTTTCTTTCTCAGTAGGAGTAAACACATAACCTGCAACCTAAGAAAGACACACACAAATGCAGTCAGTCAAATACTGAACTGAATTAAGCATCAAGTAATTCACTTATCCATCTCCAATAAATCAAGCTATTACAATATTAAGAGTACAATACTTGTGACTTAGTGATGCCCAACACTGATCTGCCTATGTGTAATGTTGAATGCAGTTGTTTGATTACATATTTATTGTACTAATATTGGCTGTATGTTTAGTTTTTGATTAAACTGTTTTACCCACTGTCCACCCAAATTATAATAATTATGATATAACTGGTATTACGAAACACCACTCAGTAGAATGCAATACAATTCAACAAAGCCACAAATTTAAGCTTCCAGGATGACCAAAAACTTTGACAAAAAACTGAACATTAAAAATGTTGGAATAGACTGCATTTTTTAGTGATGTCACCATGTTCTAAAATCTTAGCAATTCAGTTACTTACTGGGTACAATGTTATCATAACCAATAGGATTGTTGTCCAGAGCTACACAAATAATAGCCATGTTGTAATCACTCATATGTAGAGAATGCTTATTTTGAAAATTGGGAGAAAATACAACTTACTGGAAACTTCATTTATCTGTACTGAACATCAAAAATATTGTCTAATGTCTAAGGCCAAACATTAATGGATTTTTTTGTGGCATGTTCATATTGCTGATGGGAAGATATCTATTGAAATGTCTATTAAAACAGATACGGTATCATGAAATGTATCAGCAGATACATATAGCTGAGTGGGGTATTTAATTTAACACTATTCATAATATACTGTACCTGTGTTGAGGTCCCTGGCTCAGCCGCTCTAGTCTCCCCCCTTGCAATCCTCCAGGCCAGAGAGCCAGAGTTGCGTCCCCCCAGCTCCCCTGGTTTTGGCCTCTTGGGGGAAATAAACTCCACCAGCTCGACAAGCAGCCTCTCTGTCAGGTCCTTCTTCCTGTCTGGACTCAGGGACTGCTGTCTCTTCAGTATCAGAGCAGGCGGAAGTTGGCATACATCAGAGTCACCACAGTATTTAGTATTATATGCAGGGATAAAAGGTTTAAGACTTACTGAGGCATTGAGACCATTAATGGTGTGAAGCAGCCAGGCCTCTTGAACTCTGGTCCTCCTTGACAAAACCTCTGGATGATTGCAAGAATACCTCCACGTCACATCCACCACCTGCATCACACGCACACGCACACACATACACACACAAACACCCTTGTTTTGCTATATTCGTGGGGACCTGTCATTGACATAATGCATTCCCTAGATCTTTAGCCTATTCTTAACCATCACAACTGAATGCCTAACCCCAACTGTTACCCTCACCCTAACCCAAACTTAATTCTAACCCTAAAACCAAGTCTAAACCCTCAAACAGCCCTTTAAACGTTTGGGATCCAGCATTTTGGTCCCCATAAAGCTGTCGGACCCAGCAAGTATAGTGGGATCCTGGTTTTTGAACCCTACAAATATGGGAAAACAAGTCCATAAGCCTCTCTTGACCCTAGAGGAGAATTCATGTCTAAACAACAGTAAACAGTGTACAGCTCTTGGTTGATTAGTTTTTAATAGGGAGGCTGATTGGGTGAATAAGCTATTAATTTTTCTTTTTACAACTGTTGCAACTCCTGTTTGGTCAATTAAAAGACAAGGCTTAGATGTGACATTTATAAATATATCATAAACAACTAGAAGAAAA